>NC_143052.1:224655984-224807500 GCF_052426305.1 Pelodiscus sinensis
AACAGTCTCCAATAACAAATGTTACCTTGTGCTTAGGCAGCATGGGATCTTTACTTCCTTTATTTACTTCAGTTATACCTTAAAACATAAGTCTGTTGTAAAAGCTAAAATTAGAAAAAAATCACATCAGTGTTAAAATTGCTAGGAAGAATAGGGCGAGGCAGCACAACATGCAAGAGAGTTTATAGTATAGAATGTCCATTGACTACTAAAAGGCTTTCACAGGGAACAGAAAGAAATGGATATTGTGAGGTGGGTGCTAGATGAGAGACATATGTGCAAATCAAACAAGCTGCATCAGGCTCATTAAAATCCACAAGGCTTGCTTGTAATCTATGTGCTCCAAGAAAGGAAAAAGACAAGATTGTATGAAATTCCCAGCTTCCTTCTCACACATGTCAAGTTAAAACTGCCATTTATATTTTAGTGAGTGATCATTTTGGTACTGTACAATCTGTGTACTGACCCGAATGAGGTCATCCTTTGTTTAAGCATCACAGTATTCTTTTAAAGCAGACGGATGAATGACAGCTTAGTTACACTTCCTATTTCTATGTCTCCACCTCAACCCTAAGCAATTAAAGTGCCCAGTGGGTAGCTTATTAGGGAGTCTTTAAGCATGAAAGTGATGTGTCACAAGGAAGAGATGGCAGGGGGTGTGCCATGGTTGAGAGGTGATGAAGCAGAACAGCAGTTACAGCAGAATGCCTGATTGTTCCTTTAATCATAAGGCTTGTCTAAAAACTGAAATATAAATACTATAGGGTGGAGAAACCAGATTTTATCTCTAGCTCTTCTGATAGTGCTTGTTTGGGTAGGGTTTTTGTTTGTTTGTTTTGGTTTATTTTCTTTGAAAAAATAAAAGGATGCTTAAAACTACATGCTAGTAATTAGAAGTCAGACTGTGGGCCCAGGCTGAGTGGTCAGAGAATGAAATGAGGGTGATTAAGGCTCCCTTCCTCCTACTCCCCCGCCCCCATGTGCAAGTACATCTGCAAGACCTTTTCAGATTTTGGATCTAGATGTGCAGGGCCCACTGGGAACTTTGGTTCCATCTGCCAACATACTTATCAAACAAGTGAGTCCACACTAATCAAGTGAAGGTACCCCACAGGGGCATAGGGTTTTGATGTGGTACAATACCTTCCCTGTTCTGCTCTGGGGGTAACAGCTATTGGCTACCCTCACATAGGGTAGATTGCATTTGTACAACGCAGCCTTGTTTTTGTTATAGCTCTAATCCAGGGCTACTCAACATGTGGCCCACGGGCTGCAATGCGTCCCGCGGCCTGTTTGTTTGCAGCCCGCAGTGCAGCTTGTGTTTCTGTGGGGCTCAACACAAGGCTGGGAACCAAAACAAAAAAGTAGTCTATATAATGGTCTTCTGTTGATATATGGTTTAGTAGTTAAATTCCTGTACTGTCATTGCTCATTAATAGTGCTGTCATAGGGTAGAAATCAAGTAAATATTACATTTAATTAATATCAGCAGAACTGACTTAAATGGGGCCTGCATGGTATGTAGTCTTCCCTTAATTTTTGTATTCCTGCCCGTCACTGTGAAAAAAAGCTATTTGCATATATTTGCATATATATTTGCATGTATATGCAACCACATTTAAATTGTGGCCCTCGGCATGTGCTATGAGTATCATCCTAACCTTTGGGGCTTCCAAAATTGAGTTGCTTTGCTCTACTCTATAACATAAAACAGGTGGCATAGAACAGAAAGTATATTTATACAGGCCATATTCTCATATGAATGGAAACTCTAAGGTTAATAGACATGCTATAAAGCAAAACACAAAGGCTACAGTACTAAACTGAATCCTATCTGAAGGAATTATTTAGGGCAGAAATATAAAAATCCTCTATATGAGAGAAACAAAGCATGATCCTCTCATAACATTTCCCACTATTTCTAATTTCCAAAATAAATTCTTAGAATACAATGAAATAACAACATGATAATGGATGAGGTAGATACAAGTGACTCCACTGCAGATTCTGAATCCTTGGGCCAGGTCTACACTACAAAGTTTTATTGGCATAGCTAGGAAAACCACACTGATACAAAGTTGGTCTGTAAACATACTTTATGCTGTTCAGGGTGGTGATGTTACTTTATTGACAGAAAATCACTTTTTGCTTTGAATTGTCTGTGTCTACATTAAGGTATTCTGCCACTACAGCTATATTTGGATAGCTGCATCCACTGATATAATACAAACTGGCCTTTGGATTATTCTGTTCTACTTCTGCATGCATCAACAAAGTGAGCAAGTACTGTAGCTGCAAACCACACAGCTGGATGATCAGTGGCTAGCAGTCATTGTCTGTTGAAATAGCTAATTAGCAGGATAAACCTCTTATTACTATATTCACCATGAGTGAAATTCTCCCCTCCAGCCCATGAAGAGGGACTGCACAAGGTCTATGCATCACTTAAGTGCCACTAAAGGCCTAATTTAAGGGCTTAGATGGTTCTTAAGTGCTGCTCAAACCTTATGCAGATTCACTGGGGCAGGGAGCACAGATATTTTTTCCTATAGGAAGTCCAAGTAGTGCAAAATATCATACTGTTAGATGGGGACATGAGAGTAGCTGGAACAGGTTATAAGCTTGTTATTCAGTAAGTCCTGAGTAGAGTTGGACAACCTACTGATAATAAATAATTTGTTTGGTATATTTTACCTTTTCTGTGCTTGCTAACTGTTGAAGGCTAAACTTTGGTGTTTCCATTTAGTTTTATTCAGTGAATCTATGCGTGAAAAAATATCCATCTATGTGTTGTTACTGATGTATATTCAGGTTTGTTGTTGGGTGATTATTCACCTTAGTCACCTCACATTGTTTTCTGTTCTCTGTTTGGATGCATGTATCCATACTGTAATTATAAGTCATTACAAGTCATTATTTCATTGAAATTCTGACTAACTTTTCTGAAGATCTGTCACTAAAACTGAGAATAAAATGAAATTATCACTTACTTTGTCATAATAGGGGAAAGAGGAAGACATGCTCCCCTCAATATAATTTGGTATCAGACATTATAATGTTCCTACCCTGAGAGAATGAAAGAAAAAAGAAAGTGACTCAGAGAAAGAATTCACTCATTTGATTTCCAGATGTCAACACTGGAACCTGCTTGGTGAGAGAGTTTATACAAAGTAACTCTTGTATTAACTAAGGGGATGCCTACACAGCAAGGCTAAAGCCGAAATAAACTATGCAACTTGAGCTATGTCAATTGTGTAGCTTAAGCTAAAATAACTTATTTCGGCTTTTGGCACTGTCTACACAGCAGGAAGTCCAAGACAGAGCACTCTTCCTATGACTTCCCTTATTCCTCATTAAATGAGGGTTGCAGGAGTCAGAGTAAGAAGACCTCCAGCTCAATATTATTTTGACATGTCAAAATAACTGCTTGCTGTGTAGATGCGGACTATGTTATTTTGTAATTTTAGTTATTCCAAAATAACACTGCTATGTAGAAATGCCCTAGGGCTATGTCTACACTACGCGCTTTGCCAGAAGAGGCAATGCAAATGAAGCGCAGATTAGCATTTTCTCATGCTGCATTTGCATAGTCACTTCCGATTCTTTTTTGTGCAAAAACAAGCAGTGTGGACATTTCCTTTTTGCGCAAAAACCCCTTTTTGCGCAAGATCTTTATTCCTCCCCCAACATAAGGATCTTACACAACTTGTTTTTAAGGGTCTTGTGCAAAAAGGGGTTTTTGTGCAAAAAGGAAATGTCCACACTGCTTATTTTTGTGCAAAAATGGATCGGAAGAGTTTATACCAATGAAGCATGAGAAAATGCTAATCAGTGCTTCTTCTGCATTGCCTCTTCCAGCAAAGCACGTAGTGTAGACATAGCCCAAGAGGTTATCAATATGACAAGTTAGTATAAGTTACTGTATGCTTCAAGGAAATGTTTAAAAAATACTGAATTAACTATGTTGGTTATCTTGCAGTGCCTTAATTTAAGAAATAATAAACTAATCTGCTGTACTTCCTGGCTACCATCCCAAAAAGGAGAGATTTGGAATTCCCCTACTGCTGTAATATCTTTTTAAAGCACTGTGCTTAGCAATCAAATGATTTGAATAAACCATCTGTCTATATTGCCTTGATTTGTTCACTTAATTTCTTTACATCTGAATTTTTAAAACAGAGAAATGAAAGTATTGACCTTGTTCCTGAGCTATTTGGTTAGAACATCAAATTTCCAAAAATCACCTGATGGTTTGGCATTTTACAAACAAACAAGAAAATTCAGTGCACTTGGAAAACAGCAAGAGCTCTATATTCAAAAAACAATCTTGTATTAGAGTGCACTGTGATTTTGAAGCTTAGTTTATGCTTTAAACATAAGTTTACTTGCTTACCAACAATTCTAGTGGAAGTGCTGCTGTTAAAGCAGGCTATGGCAAACCCTGGAAATGTATCTTTGAGTCTCTGAAGCCAGAACTGGCATTTATGTCCCTATTAGGCTACGTGTAGACTATCAGATCCCTCTGTCGGCAGAGGGATGTAAATGAAGCACTTCAAAAGAAGAAATGAAGCTGGGAAACCAGGCTCCAGGTGGAGCTGCTGTTTTGAAGTACCCGTCTTCCCCGCTTGCTGCCTCTATCTGATAGAGGCAGCATGGGGGGGAGCGGGGGGGGGGAGAGGAAGAAACTGGTCAACTATCCTATTAACTATCTGATAAGCATTAAGAAGCCTTAACATCCCTAATATAGACTTTCATTTTGACTGATTTTGTCATGGGTCTTGCATCATTTAGTTTATTTTTTAAAGCTCCAGCTCCTGGAATCTTTCTTTCTTGTTTTTAAAGATGCTGTTATTCAGAATAAAAGTGGAATTAATTTGATTTAAACTGATTCATTTTGGAAGTGAATTAAATAAAATCTAATTTAATTTTGGAAGAGGTTGTCCACACAGGTATTAAATGCTGTCTGCCTAATTTATTTGAAATTCACATCTTTACTTCATTTGGATAAATTTACATGGATGTCCCCAGATAAACAAGCTTTAAAAAGTAATACAAGTTCAACACGAACAATGAATATTTTCTCCTTGCACTGAAAGAGATTTAAAAGTAAAACCTGACTCTTTACAGTAATGTTTTAAAGTGCTTTGATTTACTTTATGAACTATCTTCTATAGCAGAGTACATGTACGTAACTTTCTTCTTTCCAAGATAAATAGGCTTAATCTACTTCCATTAAATTCCCAATGCAACTTTTGTCACTAATTGCAGTGGCCCTAAAACGGCCCTATAATGATATCTTAAAATATTTCACAGTAGCCATATAAATAGGGTAAACAATTAAAAGACCATTACCACTTACAATATATATGACTTGAAAATTAAACTGAAACAAAGCTTTCTGAAATAACATTTTTGTTGAGGAATGTGTTTCATTTTGTTGAGGTTTAGGTTTTTTTAGTTTTCCCTCTTTCAGTTTTTGTAGTGATGAAAACAATAAAATTACAGTGCTCAAATTGCTTATGATATGCAATTTTACTATTCTCAGCTTTAAATTATTAATTTTGAGTAGAATGAAATTTTTAATTAACACACAAATTGGCTTATTAAAGCTGCTGACCCACACATTGTGCTTACTAGAAGCATAAAAATCATAACATTTTCTAAACTAGGTCCTTTCTAAGTGCTAAGCTGATGCTTTTTAAGTGGTCATTAAAAACCTTTAAAATCTCAAGTTTTCTTTTTTATTTTCTTAGGGCACCATCATTACCACCAGCTCAGAAACCAAGTAAATTGAAATTGTAAAATAAAATTATTTAATATTTATTCTGTTTTTGTATTGGAATATCCATTATGCCAGACTCACTACATAAAAAGTAAAGATTCCATTCTTGACTGATTCCTGTGGAACCATTTTCCTTTCTATAGCACTAGTTAACTACTTGATTAAATAGCTAACCGTATAAGAATGAAAGATTTAGAAGTGACACACTGTAATAAAAATATGATAGCTATGAGCTTGATGCCACAGTCCTTTATATGGGTACTGCCTCTTGAGGGATTGGATTAATTCGGGTGATGGAAAAAGCCCTTCTTTTGCTGTAGCAAGTGTCTCTACAACACAGTGCTACAGAGGCGCAGCTGTAGTGTGTGTAGCGCAGACATATCTTTTATGGGTACCCATCACTTGTCATGTCCGGAGTAATTGTTCTGATGGTGGTTGTGGTCCTGGAGGTGGCTGGTATGTCCCTGCAGCCCCTGAGAAAGTCAGTGCAGGGGGTCTCTATGTGTTGTCCTTCCTGTAGACACTGCTACTGCAGCTCCCATTGATTGGTAATGGAGTGCTGTGGCCAGTGGAGGCTGGGGGTTGGGGCCTCTTGCTGATGGGGGAGGGAAGGGGGTGGAGTATTGGATACTCTCCCAAGCATTAATATATTTATCATTATATTACCCCACTGAGGTGGCAAGTACCATAATCCCTATTTTACAGGTAGGGAACACTGAATGTAAGTCCCAGATCTCAAAGTTGTTTATGTTCCTCCTTCTACTGAAATCAAGGGCAGTAAGTATCAGGGCATAAAAGATGAGGAATAACCTATTAATATCCTATTAAGCAACTATCTTCTTGTGCCCAAATATCTTTGTAAACCTGGCCCTAAGTGTCCAGGCAACTATGTGGATCTTTCATAGCTGCCATTACCAATTCTGATCGCTGCTCCTGAGCTCTTGGCTTTGACCTTGGCTTGACTTGGATTTTGCCTCCTGAGCTGGATCCTGAAACCGTGGATTGCCTAATTAACTTGGGTTTTGACTTGGATTTTGACCTTTGATATTGACTCTGGCTGGGGCATGAGTATCAACTCCTGTGCTACTCTTAGCCTCGGACTTGTCCCTCTTCTGACCTGTGGTTCTGACTGCCTTTGTTGGGATACTGAAAGTTTTCCTGGATCACTCCTATGGTGAAGACCTCTCCAGCATGGAACATGGAAACACCAAGATGCTCTTTGCCCACAATGTCCCCAAATGGTACTGGAGATACAAGAATGGTTTGACTTCTCCCAGAAGGAGCTCCCTATGCTTCAAGCCCAGAGTCCCAAGCATGGAGTAGGCTGTCCACCTATGATGAAAACGTGGCCCTGCAGACCTAGCATATAACCAGATATTATAACAGCAGTAAGCCTGGCTACAGGATGAGAATGCTGCACTAGAGACATCATGCACTGTGCTGTGTATCCAAACCCAGTCCCTTTCCCAGAATGTTTTAATGGAGACCACAGAAAATTCAGAGGTGTTGTTATCCAAAATTTCCTGATATTTCTGCTCTACCTCCAGTCCTACTCCACTGATCAAGCAAAAGTAGGACTCATGATTAGCCTCCTGACAGCAGGTGCTTTGGGCAATGTTGAACTGGGATGCCTCTCTCCAGGCATTCTCTGCCATATTTGACAATTTCCACTGTGCCTGCTGAACAGAGACGGCTCTGTGTGAAATCCAGAAGGGGTAGGTACCAGCCTTTTCTTATGCCTTCCGCATCTAGTCCCTGACACTGAGTTGAACAAAGTGGCCTAGTGACACTGAGTAGAACAAAGTTTCACCAGTTCTGGTGGGGACTATGTGAGGTGATTAAGGATGAGCTAGCTCATGTGGGGGCTCCAAAGAACATGCCAACATTGTCATATGCATCACAAACAGGGTAAACAAATGACTTGTGGAAAGAAGGGGTCTATATTACTACCCAGACAGTGCCTCTTGGTACCCAGACCATGAACCCAAGCAGCAAGATAGCAACTGCTCCCATGTGAGCCCTGAGGAAAAAAAGAGCACCATCACCCTTATGAGCTGTGTTTCCACTGGGGACGATCAGCCATTTTCTTGCCAAATTCTGCCACAACACAACCATGAACAGTTTTGGTAGAACGGGTGACAACGGGTGACCTCTACTCTTCACTGAGGCATGTCCCAGGCCTCATGAGCACTCCCTGTACTTTCCAAGTTTACCTCCATGTACCATGGAAACTGTACCACAATCCTCCATAGTGGCACTCATGGATTTCTAGGCAGCTGACAGCTTCATTGATGCTGACACTGCCACACCCTGGGTATTGCAGTTCAACCAAAGGTTGTCCCTGACCTTGCGGAAGCTAACATTGCTCATGCCAGTCATGAAGGTTGGTGACAAAGGAGACAGTGCTTCTGAAGTTGCTACTTAGGACCATTGGGATATCTTTGCCTTTTGGAAAAATGACGTTGCACTTTAAAGACTAACAAGACAGTTTAATAGGTGATGAGCTTTCATGGGCCAGACTCACTTCCTCAGATCAAATCCTCAGAGCTCTTTCAGAATATGATCTGAGGAAGTGAGTCTGGCCCACGAAAGCTCATCACCCATTAAACCATCTTGTTAGTCTTTAAAGTGCTACATAGTTTTTCCTTTTGTTTTAGCAAGATCAGACTAACATGGCTATCTCTCTACTACTATTTGACTTTTGGATGATCCTTTCACCATACTTTCCAATAATCATAGGCATTTCATGGCTGGTGGCTCATAATATACACATCCTTTACATGAGTACCAGATTAGCCTCTGCTTCAAATTCTGCCAGCATATTTGCCTATGTGTGCCATCTGATAAACCTCAAAAATAAAAAATACATCCTGGAGATGGGTAAGATAGGACCAGCATTGTAGTTGATTCCAGCACTGTATTCTATGTACAGTGAATATGGTGACATTTTTTAGAAGAATGATGATAATTTACCATCATACTGGGTTTGTGATTGCCCAAAGGCACTGTAAATGGGGGCCAAGATGCTCTTTGGCTGTATCTACACAACGTCAGAAACTGAGTTGACTGCTCTGAATTCCTGTGTCTAGGAGAGTCCAGTCAATGGTTTGTATAGCCATCTACTTCTCCTTCTGGGGCCTCTGTTCTGTGCTGTTGTCTGGAGGATGCTCAGTACCCAGTATATACATATCATACAAATTTGGAGTCTCTCAGCCAAGCCAATGCAGCAAATTAGAGATAGTTTCACTGGGCCCTATTCTTCTAATGCTTCAGCATCATGACCAGAAACCACTTTGAAAAAAGCAACAAAAATGATTAGGAGTTTGGAATGGCTACCATATGAGGAGAAATTAAAAAGGCTGGGACTTTCCATCTTAGAAAAGAGGAGACTAAGGGGGATATTGTAGAGGTCTATAAAATGATGACTGGTATGGAAAAAGTGAATAAGGAAAAGTTATTTACTTGTTCCTATACCATAAGCACTATGGGTCACCAAATGAAATGAATAGGTAGCAGGTTTAAAGCAAACAAACAAAAAAAAAGCATTTCTTCACATAATGCACAGTCAACTTGTGGAACACCTTGCCAGAGGATGCTGTGAAATCCAGTGCCGAGATATGAGATAAGGTGACCACATCTGCACACAGAATTCAGATTTATATAACGGCATTAAGATATTATCTGTCTCAGTCTCTATCCCTTTTTTAAAGATTCCTAATATTCTGTTTGCTTTTTTGACTGCTGCTGCACAGATGCTTTCAGAGAACTATCCACAATGACTCCAAGATCTCTCTCCTGAGTGGTAATAGCTAATTTAGTCCCTATCATATCACATGTATAGTTGGGATAAAAGAAACCGTGTGACATATGATGCTAGACAATAGTTCAATCTACATCTGAAATGGTTCTAATATTTCCTGGTAAAGACTAAATATAAAAGTACAATCTATGGATGAAATAAAAATTATCAGTTGTCTCCACATGCCTTGCACTATTGATAATATATAGATGAAGCAGTCATTAGCACTTCTTCAAACCTCCTGCTCTCAGAATTATTGAAGAGCAGTATTCATGTGCAAACTGAGTCTTCTTAACAATCGATTAAGGCTCAATTTATACTTTTTTTCCTACTGAAGTGCCTTAATAGTATGTGTTTGGGGTAATTATATTGTATTATCATAACTTCTCTACTGTTTCTCATTATGTGAAGGTAACTCAGCTTTTCCATAACACAGCTATTATGAGTTAAATAGTACTCCTAGTCAAGTGTGCTTTCCTCATTTTAAACCTCACCACTTGAGCAAGCATTTTTGTTGTTTCTTGATTTCCCATTGACACATAGAAAGATGCATGTACCTCATTATTAAATAATGTAGTTGCAAATCAGAAAATATATTATCTTTTCTATATACATGAAAAATCAAATGTAGAGTTCATTAAAATGCCTGCAAAGGTAATCTCAGATTGTGGAAATGGACAGTATGGTTTCTAGATTCAGCACTGTATATCTTGCAGGTGGTGGCTGTTAATGTTTGTTTAAACACCAAATACATCTGTATTTTCATAGGACCTTTCAATCAGAGAAATAACAAAGCATTTCTTATAGACACTATGACAAAAATGAAGGAAATAGTCTATTTATAAATAATTCTGAGCAGTATATTCTGTTTTATTTTGCCTTCCCTTTTTTCATCATGAAAAGGCTGCATGACTCATGACAAGCAGCATGAAAACACTGCAGATGGTTCCTTTGCATTTGTCATAATACTCTCGGTTTCTTTACATATTTGGCCAAGATTTTTCCAAAGAGTATTCTAAAAGTAGGCTTTTCAATTAACAATCAAACTGAGACTTTTGAAATGTGCCAAAGGGAGTTAGTGACTTAATGGCCTGGTTTTTAAAAGTGATGAGTGTGCAACAGTTCCCATTGCCTACACTGGAATCTGTTGGGTGCTCAGTGCTTTGGAAAATTGAACTGCTAATTTAGGATGCTAAATTTAGCATAGAAACTGTGGGGAAAATCAAATAACTCCAATTGTGTCTAAAGGGGGGACTGTGCAAAAATCAAAACTCTCTGAAAGAAAACTGCTGTAAGGGTTAAAAGTTTTCCAGACCTCTCTCCCTGTAACAGAGAGAAATCAAATTAACTCTAATCAAGACCCTTACAATGCATTCTACACGAGAGATCCACTTCCTGGACACCACCGTACAAATCAACAATGGAAAATTAGACACCACTCTCTACAGAAAACCCACCGACTCATACAGTTACCTACATGCATCCAGCTCCCATCCAGAACACACCACACGATCCATCGTCTATAGCCAAGCCCTTCGATACAACCGCATCTGCTCTAACCCCACTGACAGAGACCAGAAGCTTCAGGATCTGTACCAAGCATTTATAAATCTCAACTACCCACCCAGAGAAATAAAAAAGCAAATTGAAAGAGCCAGACGAATACCTAGAAACCATCTACTTCAAGACAGACCCAAGAAAACCAACAATAGAACACCACTTGTCATCACCTACAACCCCCAACTTAAACCTGTCCAACACATTATCAATAAACTACAGCCTATATTGGAATAGGATACCATACTCAAAGAGGCTCTGGGAGACAGACCCATAGTCTCCTATAGACAACCACCTAACCTCAAGATGATTCTTACCAACCACCACAGGACATACCACACTAATACCAACCCTGGTACCTTCCCTTGCAACAAACCCCGTTGCCAGCTTTGTCCACATATTCACTCTGCTGATACCATTATTGGACCTAACCAAGTGAGTTATAAGATCAAGAACACATATTCCTGCGCATCCAGAAATATAATCTATGCTATCATGTGCCGAAAGTGTCCGTCTGCTATGTACATTGGACAAACATCTCAGACACTTCGCCAAAGGATTAATGCCCACAAAACAGATATCAGACAAGATCACAAAGAGAAAACAGTTTCTTGCCACTTTAACCAGAAAGGACACTCTCTAAATGACTTAGCCACCTGCATTCTGCTACAAAGACCTTTTACATCTGCACTTGAAAGGGAATCCTCTGAACTGTCATTCATGTTAAAATTCGACACTTGCCAACAAGGACTTAACAAGACTTTGAACTTTTTCACCCATTACCAAGACAGTTTCCCCAATTATCACCTGTAATACCATTAACTCACAAACATCCCACTCTCCCTACCTTTAATATCAGCAATTCACAGACACTTACCTTCCTTCCTCCCCCTTCCCACCCCCCGCATCCGCCTTCTGTTCTGCAATGTGATTTGTCCTTTTCATATTTGTTCATTTTTTTTAATTGTTTCCTTTGGTATATATGGTTGTGACTACTTTCTTCCACTATTTGATCTGAGGAAGTGGGTCTGGCCCACGAAAGCTCATCATCTAATAAACCATCTTGTTAGTCTTTAAAGTGCTACATTGTCCTGCATTTTGCTTCAACTACCCCAGACTAACACGGCTACATTTCTATCACTATCCTATCTCAAGTTCATGGATACTCCTAGTCTGTCACAATTTGTCACGTAAACCCTTATCTTTGTCACAGTTTGCCTTGTAGACTCCTCCACTCAAGTTCTCATGTGGCTTTGTGTACTGTAAAAACTTACTTCTAGCACTCCTGGGGTGAACAGAAGTCTCAGAGTACTTCTGCTGAGACTTTGATATGTTAAAGAATAACAATCCACAACTGAACTGTCTAAGCATTCTGTATAAAGGATACCTGAATCTGTCTGTCAGGGCTGCTGCTTCACTCTTGGTGTGACAGCCTGCATGCATGCATCATAAAGTTTTCTCTTCTAGGTTTCTCTCCTGCCTCACTGATTTGACCTCCGGCCTCGGACCCTTCTGGGGGCTCTGTACCCCAGGGGAGCGAGATTTCCCCCTCAAAACCTAAGCATAGAATCCCATCTTTTTAAGATTTTGGTCACTATATTTTTTGTTGAAATGTCAAAATCTAAGGTTCTTGAGTTCAGAAGCAGTAGAACCTCTCGTTATTATGCAGATTTCATGTCAATATTTCTAGGAATGAATAACAAAAACAATACACTTAAATCTCTGGAGATACAGGCTTGGGAATCATCTGGCCCTCCCCTAACCATAGCAAATGCCTCATGCTTTTTTATAAGGGTACATCTACACTGCACGGCTATTTCAGAATACCAGAGGTATCCCTCACATCTACGCAAGCCTCCCAGTATTTTAAAATATTTTTCAAAATAACGTGTGCACTATTTCATCATCTTGGTAAACCTCATTACACAAGGGATAAGAGCGACAAGGAGTCCTGTGGCACCTTATAGACTAACTGAAGTGTAGGAGCATAAGCTTTCGTGGGCAAAGACCCACTTCGTCAGATGCATGTTAGATGCAAATGTAGGAGTAACAGTAAAATGATGTAATGATGCAAATGTAGGAGTAATCATGAAATGAGGAGTAACGGTAGTTCGAACTAGGAAGCCTAGTTCGAACTACCTAGTTCGTGCCCCGTGTAGCCGCGCTGCACGGGGTTCGAACCAGCGGGGTTTTAAAAATGGCGGCTCCCCGCTTATGCAAATGAAGCCCAGGAAATTCAAATCCCGGGCTTCATTTGCAAGTGCGGTATGCCTACATTACCCTCTTAGTTCGAACTAGGAGGGTAGTGTAGACATACCCTTAGAGGGTTAGGTGGTAGCTAAGCAGGGAGGCTGAGGTCCTAAATTTGAATTTTGCACCAAAAATGGCAGAAAACAACATTCCTTTGTCACTGTTATAATCTCCTGACTATCCTGCTTTTTTCTTTTCATTACTGTCTGTGGAAAAGAAGTAATCTCTACCTTATCTATATATATGTTAGGGTATGTTGAACAAATTAACTCAGTCTATGATTTACACATAGGACCCTAAATTTTGCTCTTTGCAGATTAATTTCAAGCTGTAAGATTTGGTCCATTATATCTGAAACATTGCAAATATTTTTAAACATGTTTGGCAAATTAGTGTACCTTTCTGAAAATTTATTGGCTTAATTCATTGATTGTTGGCTACCCTCTCATGATGCATTATCCCAAAATGAAATACAGTAGACTTCCGATAATCTGGCACCTTTTGGACCTAGGTGGTGCCGGATTATCAGGTTTGCCAGAGAATCAGGAGGTACAGCTGCATGGCTTAACAGCTGGCCAGGACACAATCTCCCTCCCTCTCCCCTCCCCTTTCCCCATCCCTGAAGCAAAACACTCTTCTCCTTACTGTAACACGATCCCACTCCCAGCCTCCCCAACCTTATGCTCCGTCTGGTTACAGCCAGCACGTGTGCTGAGCGGCAGGCTTTTTAATCAACTGGCCAGGAGCAGTTGGCATTTTGATGCCGGAGTATCAGGAGTGCCAAACACTTGGATGCCAGACTATTGGAGTTTTACTGTACCCACAATACTCAAAATGTGAAAATCTAAGGGGAGAAGCTGATAAGTAAAAACAATTCCAACTGACTGACTCTCTATGTAAATACTGTTGTAATGTTATTCACCAGTACCTAAAGGTAACATGAATACATACTAGATTTAAATGGACCACTTGCAAGCTTGATGCCTTGAGTTATCTTTGGACTAGACAACAGGTTTTATCTGTTAACAATTAAACATTTGAAGGAGGAGAAGGCAGAAAATCATTTCTTTCTATATTGTTCAACGTTACTTTTGCATATGCTTGGCAACTATTGGCATGAGAAAAATCCTGCTACAATGAGTGTTCTAAAATGTATGCAAATAAATAGGTAATTAACAGATGGTACTCAGGAATGTGGAATAGTTAATGGGCTTTTTAGGCTCAGGTGAGGTGATCAGGAAAGACCACATGTAGTGTGAGGGAAGTTATCTGTCTCCCTTAAGGAGTGCATGTGCAGTTCCCTAATTTGTTCTCTTCAACCTGTGTCTATATGCCTGCCCTTAACCATGTGTCTGTGTGGCCCACTGGCGAAAGTCAGTAAACTTGTCTCAGTTTGCAAGGCAGTATGGCTTTATTAGTGGCTATGGATCCAGCTATTGATTCAGCAGGGAAAAGTCCCAACTGAAACACACGGATTTCTGGTGTCAGCTCATTCACCAGTAAGCAGTCACCTTCTACTGGGCTACTTCCTGCTATTGTCCCTGCAGTTGTGGTATGGGTCTCCACCTCCTCTCTCTGGTCTGGGGTTTGTCCAAACTCCCTGAAAACTCCAGGGCCTGCAAACTCCCTAAAGCCTCTGGAGACCATCTTTCCTTCAGCCTGGATTGTGACACATCTGCATCAGGGTTTTTGCTGCGGCTTGCCTGGAACAGGCAGTGCACATGCTCTTCTCCATCCATCAGCCCCAAATGAGCTGAGTTGCTCTCTTGTACACCAGTACTGCTGGAACATGCCCAGTAAGGTGGAATGGGTACCGCTTTCTCAACCCTCAGAGCAGGGTTAACCTTAGCCTCACCAGAGCATCCTCTGTCACAAGTGGTGAGGAGTCCTGTGGCACCTTATACACTAACAGAAGTGTTGGAGCATAAGTTTTCGTGGGCAAAGATCCACTTCGTCAGATGCATGTCAGTTGGTCTTTGCCCACGAAAGCTTATGCTCCAACACTTCTGCTAGTTTATAAGGTGCCATAGGACTCCTCACCGCTTTTGCAGCTTCAGACTAACACGGCTACCCCTCTGCTCCTTTGTCACAGAACAATATAACTTGTTATTGTTCTGCACTGCAAATGGCTCTCTCTGTGTAGATTTTTACAAGATGCTCTTAACACATGCCCTTGTTACTCATAGACTCCCAAGACCGGGGCAATTAGAGATAGGCAGTCTTGCAGTAAATCTTGTACTCACTAATTGTCTTCAAAACGGCTTTTTATACTGTGCTCATCACCATAGTGTCTGAATGCCTTCCAGTAATGCATTAAACAGCATGAAGAATCATCTGTCACATGTTGTTTGTCTCTCATCTTCCCTGCAGAGGGAGAAGGCCATGCAGTGGACTGTTTTTTGGGGGGCTGGGGAGCGGTTAGGGAGGGGCTGTCTTTTAAAAAAAACCTAAATATACCTGCTGCTATATTTCTATGTTATAAAAAGAAAGATCAGAGAAATGCACTTTGTACTTAAAGTGGAAAGTTCTGAAGTTTGCAATCATTTTTACTTCTTGGTGAAGTTCATTTCACAGTCTCAGAACAGCCCCCAGAGAAAGTTGTCTCATCCTTACAGATGAACTTTACTTCTATTTTTGAGTTCCATTGTGCCAGATGAGTGCAGCTATCAATCACAGTCTTCATTACAGAGCTTCGGACTGACTTCTAGATATCCTGAGCCCAGATCATGGAGCACTGAGACTCTGAGCCTCAGAAAAAATTTGGTGGGAAACATTCTATGTGCAGGACAAGTTTTGCTACATTTATGGTAGCTACTGTTAGAGAAATTTCACTGCTGTGTTCTGGTCGAGTTGGAGTTTCCTAAGTGCTGAAGGTTCTGTGAGGAAGTGTATTGTACAGTTCTAATCCATACAAGAGTGACAAAGGCATGAATAACAGAGACCAGATTGGGACAGAATTCCCTAGCCAAGAGGAAATAAAATAAAAAGGAGTCACTTACGGATGCTGCTGTGTGAGAGCTCAGCATCAGTGAGGAATCTAACAGTATTCTTAGATAATGGACTGAACTGAACAATTGTGGGTGCTTCTTTTTACTCAACTGTGATTTTCAGGGCTGTAGGGTGTTCAAAGTACAGTCCTGCTGCTGTAACTTTGTTCATTCATGAGGTGATCTTATTCAAGCACTGGGCCATCTTAGTGATAATGGTGTGATCTTATGTGGTGAAGGATAAGTCAATGTATCACATGGGACCTCATGGATGTGGATGGGAACATATTCTGGAGCATATGTTTCTGTTGTTCTGTAATGAAGTACCACATTCCTCCTCTAGCAAAGCTACCTATAAACGGTGAGCCAAGGAACTACTATGCTCCCAAACAGGGTCATTGAGTATTGGCAGTGGTGTCTGCCAGATTTCCTATGTCTCTTTAGCCCCAACTAGACTGGGGAGTATTTTTCCATGGTTTGGGTAGAAGTCCAAGGTTGGAGGATTGGGGACAAAGCTTACTGTATCCATATGCAGTGCACCACAGCACAGGATTGGCTCATACATGTTTGACAGTCAGTGCATTTTTTATCTAATTTGAATGCTATCTTTTAAGGCCTTGTAGTGGTCAATTGCGGAAGAACTTTGTACTAGTTAGTTTAGCGGTGGTGAGGCCTGCATTCTTTCCCCTTTTCACAATATCTGATGAGCCAGAAGCAAGTCTTTGGGAACATACGCCACTGAAGAGAAGAGAAGAGAAGAGAAGAGAAGAGAAGAGAAGAGAAGAGAAGAGAAGAGAAGAGAAGAGAAGAGAAGAGAAGAGAAGAGAAGAGAAGAGAAGAGAAGAGAAGAGAAGAGAAGTATTGTTGCCAATATAGCAGGAAGAAGTATAAGATAATGGTAAAGGGCAAGAACGTATAAACAATTCTGTTTATCCTAAAGTACTGATCACATAAACAGGGCCAAAGAACATGAAGATCCAGATCAGAACCAGATCGATAACTAACAGCTAAGCCCTACATCAGCACTAATGAGTAAGCCCTGGACATTTCCAAACTGCCAAACAAGGCAGGAAAACTGTACTTAAGGCTGCCTCAGAGCCTAGCAAATCAGACCTCACCAATGGGCTTTGGGTACCGGCACGTCGGAACCTGAGACAACCTCCCACTTCATCCGCAGCCAACCCGGGGTCCCAGGCTCGCAGGAAGGGACCTAAGATATGCCGCTTCTTTGTTATGTTGATCTTCCAGTTATGGGGGCACAGCTGTTACCTGTCAGGAAATAAAATACTTGTGTTTGACAGGTTCCACAGGTTGATAATGCACTAGTGAAGAAACACTTCCTTTTGTTTATTTAAAATCTCCTGTCTAATAATTTCAATGGGTGCTTCTTGTATAATTGGAAAAGATAAATAACACTTCCTCTTTTATTTTCTCCTCACCATTTTTATAGACCTCTCTCTCCTTACTCCTTAGTTGCTTCTTTTCCAAGGTGAACAATCCCAGTCTTTATAATCTCTCCTCATCTGGAAGATTTTCCAGACCCTTTATCATATTTATTAAAATGAATGTATTAAGAGATGGGGCAACCACACTTGCATGCAGTATTCAAGGTAAGAGTGTAACTTTTCCTTATGGTTGCTAACATTCTGCTACTTTATTTGACCATCGCTGCACATTGAGCAGATATTTTCAGAGAGCTATCCACAAGGACTCCAAGTGCTCTTTTTGAGTGATAACAACAAATTCAGACATTATAATTTTGCATGTATGGTTCATAGGCACCCATAAAAATAGTGGGTGGTTACCACCCACCAGCAGCCAGTTCTTCTCCCTCCCCTCCAGACCTCCTGCCCAATGACACCCTTTACTGATCCCCTACTGTTGCCCCCTCCTGCCCACTGGTGCCCCCTCCTGGAGTTGCCTACCACACTGCCTGCAGTACTCTTTCACCCAGTACCTCCAGCCCATTACAATCAGCTGTTCCACTGCATGCAGGAGGTGATAGTGGGAGGGAGAGGAGTGGGGACAGGACACATGCTAGAGTGGGAAGAGATTGTCCAGGGGCAGTGGTTGAGCCCTCACAGGGTAAAAAGGAAGCTGACTTCTGTGGTTTCGGTTATGTTTTCTAATGTGCACTACTTTGCATTTTATAAACTAACAGATTTATTGGAGCATAAGCTTCCATGGGCAAAGACCCACTTCGTCAGATGCATATAGTGGGAATTCCAGAACATGTATAAATATACAGGCATATGAAAAGAAAGGAGTACCAATCAAGAGTAAGGCTAGAGATAAGGCGGTCAATTCAGTCAGGGAGGAAGAGGCCCACTTCTAGCAGCTGATGTGGAGGTGTGAACACCCAGAGAGGTGAAACTGCTTTTGTAGTTGGCTAGTCATTCACAGTCTCTGTTCAGTCTTTTGTCTCCCTGACTGAAGGAGATGAGCCATTGTACATTTCCAGACCTGCCTTCCTTACAAAAGCTTTTGCTTTAGGGAAGCCTGGAGGTCCCTTACCTTTCACAGTGGATGCTACTCAGGTAAACTATGGAAATAAAATGAATGAACTGAGGTGGAAAAATTGAGAGGAAGTTATGTCAAACCAACTTTACTTCAAATGTATAAGTACTTTTTTTTCTTTTTTACACTGTTCCTTGTAATTGAGAAATAGTCTATACTATTTATGAACACAGAAAACAGAACCTATAGTTACTTTATGGTTTTCAAAATGTAAATAGTCTTTAGCTATGTGCTATATACACATTCAGAAATATATATGTAAATTGATCTTTATAATTCACATCATTTATTAAATGAAGATATTCTTGCTTGTTTTAACCTTAGATTATATGACATTTTAAGAACAGTGAGACACTTGTAATGCGGCTGTAAAAAAACCAAGTTTTTAAAAACAACAATGGGGAAACAATATAGGACAAGCCTTTTCTCATTCATGAGTAAATTCTGATGAACTAAAGCACAGTTATCTGAAATTTGGATTATCTGAAATTTACAAATATTATTGATTTCATGTGTGTAAAATAAAGATTTTATTTCCTCAGGGCACCAGGCAGAATTGGGACACTATTGTACAAAAAGCTATAAAAACCATCCATGCTTCATAGAGCTTACACTCCAAAATAAACCAGACTGAAATGTTGTTTTACATTGCCTAAAGTACACTCTTAGGGTACGTCTACACTAGCTCGTTGGTTCAAGCTAGGTAGGGTAATTAGGGCAAGCGGAGTTGCAAATGAAGCTCAGGATTTAAATATGCTGGGCTTCATGTGAATGTTCCCGGGCGCCGCCATTTTTAAATCCCCCTTAGTCTGAACTCCATGCCCATGGCTACACACAACACGAGTAGGTAGTTCGAATTAAAGATCCTAATTCGAACTACCGTTACTCCTCGTGGAATGAGGAGTAATGGTAGTTCGCATTAGGATCTTTAATTCGAACTACCTACTCCGTGCCGCATGTAGCTGCGGGCACGGAGTTCGGACTAAGGGGGATTTAAAAATGGCGGCGCCTGGGAACATGCAAATGAAGCCTGGGATATTTAAATCCCAGGCTTCATTTGCAACTCCGCTTGCCCTAATTACCCTACCTAGCTCGAACTAATGAGCTAGTGTAGACGTACCCTTAGTTATTTCCCCAACCCACCCATTGAGGTGCACCTATCAAAGTACTCTATCATGGTGACTCTGTTTATCTTCCTTTAGCCCTTGCTAACTGTTAGAATTATTTTTCTCAGGCATTGCATTACCTTTTCTTTTTATTATACTCCTCACTGTCTTACTCTTATCTAAATTTTCCACTTGAAGCATTTATCTGTAATCAAACTCCTACAAAATGCGAATTTATCTTTTCTGAAATTGCCGTGTGCTGACATTTGTACATGTTCCTTGAGGCATATGGATAATAGGAGACAGGTTTTAAAAATTGACAGAGAACCATCAAGATCAACAGAGCTAGACTGATTAAGACTAGTTGAGACTAGGCCTTTAAGGGTTTAGAATAAGATCTCTTCCATACAGAGAGATATTTTTTTTTCAATAACTGGTTCATCATTTTTACTAGAATCTGTGTTGACATTTTGGTTTGAATGTGAGTTATGTGACTAGTAAGCACCAGAGAAGAGTAAATTTTTCGGGAAAAATGATAACTTTGGTTGAAGAACACTTACAATTTGGAATGTTTTAATCCTCTTTTACTACACACACATCCTGAGAGCCTTCTCCATTCACAACAACACATATTTCTCTTCCATAGCCTCTGTTCCTTCTCTGGATTCAACAAAAACTGTGAATGGCTACAAAATAACTACAAAAGCAGCTTCTCCTCTCTTGATATTCACACCTCCACATCAGCTGCTAGAAATGGGCTTCATCCTCCCTGACTGAATTAACCTTGTTATCTCTAGCCTGATTCTAGCCTACATATTTATACCTGCCTCTGGATATTTCCACTACATGCATCTGACCAAGTGGGTCTTTGCCCATGAAAGCTTATGCTCCTATATATCTGTTAGTCTACTCTATAAGGTGCTTCAGGACTCCTTGTTCCTTTCTGCCAGCCTCCAATAGCATCTTGCTCTCAAGACTGGCAAAATTCTTTTCTGTCTTGTACCACTTATTTATTGTTTTCATCACAAAGCCTAGAGGACCACTATTCTTTGTGCTGGATCAAAGGCTAGTTTCTCCTTTTCTTGTTCGTACACTGTGTTAAGTAACTTATGAATGCCCCCCTCTCTTTTTAAAACAATGAATTACAATTCTATTACCTTTTACACAAAGGGAAGAAGATTCCCAAGACACACTTAAATTAGATGTCTCTAACTGAGATGCTTCCCAAATTTCTTTCCTGGCTATTAGATAGCATTCACTTCAGCATAATGCTCATATTTCTCATTTGGCTATTGTGTCTAGAAAAACATTGTTTCCTAACTGGAAATTACATTTTGTTATTCAGTAGACAAAGTGAAAGATAAATACTGTCACCAGTTCATGGCCATTTTCTAAAATCATATAAAGTCCCAGACCAGGATAAGTATCTGTGATCATTACATGCTGAGGAATAGCTGGGGAAATATTGCTATTATGCAAAAATATGTCATACTATTAAATGAATGATTCAGACTATATTTAGTTTGCAGGCTTCTTTCGGAAGAAGTTTTCCCAGAAGACATCTTCTGGAAAAACTTCTTTAGAAAGAGAGCATTCGGACAGCAAAAGCGCATTGAAAAAGCAAACTGCTTTTTCAAAAGAAAACATCCACATTCATTGGACACTATCTCACATTTAAGTTGTAATTACTATGGACAGAGTGGCCACCAGGGCACCTGTGATTTTTCCTGGAGGCCTCTTTCAAAAAAAAACAACCCCTTTTCCCCATCCACACACGCCTTTTCCCGACAGAACTCTTTCAGAAAAAGGCTTCTTCCCTGTAGAAAGATGTTTACCGCTATCAGAAAAATGCCTCTGTTCTTTTGACTTTCTGTCAAAAGAATACAATTGCAGCGTGAACATAAGTATAGTTTTTCCAGGAAAATGAACATTTTTCCAGAAAATCTCTGTGGTTTAAACATACCCTCAATTTCATATATCCGAAATAAATATTTCAAGTTTTAAAGGAAAGGGATATGGTAAAAATTATGTATGTTACATAAGAAAGCATCCTTGCTAAATTGTCAAGCAGATTTACCAGCTGAGACTGATGTTTCAAAGCCTCCTAGATGTCCCATTCCCATAGCTATCTCTGAAAATCACAGCCAAAATCTACTTGGGCACCCACTACATGATGAAGATGGACATGATATCTGATAATTGTGGAATCCTGGCCTGCATTACTCAGTCATAAACACCTTCCATGTCCATCATCCTCAGTCTCTTTCCTACAGTTATTTCCATTTGATATAAAAAGAGGGGCTTGCCCACTTTCACTGGCTGCCTAGTCTATCATGGACCAAATTTAATATCTTTATGTCTGTCCTCCAAAGCTTAACTCCTTCTAACTTGTTAGACTGCATCTTCTTTTGCAAGAGGAGACCAGTAACATTTTTGGAATGCTACATATATATGTTTTTTCCAGGCTTCCTCGCTAAAGCTACAGTGATCTACTCACAATAAATCCATGGGAGGCCTCCTTTCATGTTAAACTCTTCTGCCACTAGATCCAAAGCAGTATACTTACAACACAGTCACATAAAAAGATTGTGTATAATATTTGAAGAGAAATAACTGTTGAATTTTCTAATATGGAGTCCTAACTCACCTTTTCCAACACTACATTCACAGGTTGCTAAGTGAACCCAGAATTGTATAGAAAGGGGAAGCCTGTAGCTTTCTGCAAATAGTGGTCACTTTACCTCCAGGCGCTATCCTATTTACATGCCTTTTCAGAGCTGTGTTTGTAATAGTCTTCCTGCCCAGGACAAAATTATAGCTGATATTTCTAAAGCCTACAACAGGGACAATGGAGACCGGAAAACTATTTTATACAACAAACTCTTCTCATTTATGTTACTAGAATATAAGGGATTTTTTAAAAAATTATCTCGTCATTCCTCTCTTTCCTTATTTTGGCCAACTGTAAAGCTTTATGTTTAAATCCCACCTCTATCCCCAAGTTTTTTGTTTTGAAGCACGTGACTGTTGACTGAAGATATGTTCATTTTCATTTGTTTTGTTAATTATCCAAAGTGTTGTTATCTGCAACTTCAACAAAGCAACGAAGCAGAAAGCAGCTAAAAGGTCAAGTACTTGCTTATTTCAGCTCTTACTGATTTGTGCTCTTCCTTCCGTTTCTTTGGAAACAGAAATTGGATTAAAAAAAAGTAAGGATTTTAAAATATTGACTTTTAAAACTGCTGCTTACTTAATTTTCACTGATGTGACTCCTGTTTTGTCAGTAGTAAAGATGGAAATGTTTTGTAGACTTACATGGTATTGTTTCTAATCTCTGTCACTGTTGCAAATGTGGGTGTCAGACATTTGGTGCCTCCTTCTGTTCTGTTTGCACACAAGTTTTCAAAATAAAAATGTATGATTAAAGAGAGCTAGCAAGAGGGGATGAGAGAGCAGCCAAAGCCAACAGCAGGAAGCAACACCTCTCTGTCTCATTCAGCAGCTGTGTGTGTAGTAAAATTGACAGTCTGGAAGAATCACTTACCAATGTTGGAAAATTAATGTTTAATATGTGATAAAAAACAAAACAATGTAATTGTCCTTGCACTCAAATGTAAAACAAACCAAATAAAATTTATTTTTAATAAAAGATGACTAATTTCAAGTAATACAGGTACACTTCTCTCAGGATCGAAGTTATTGATAAGTTATCAAATTGGGTGACTGAGGTCAGTTTATAAAAGCTCTAAATATCCGTATGCTTACCTGAAATTTGTTTGAACCTTCATTCAACCATGGCTGTTGCAGAACAGGATTTCTTAAGACTTCTGCTTCTAGTTTCATCTGCAATACTGAGACTAACTTTTTTTGGTAGCTTATTTGACCTGGAATAAAATAAAATAAAATAAATGTAACTGAAAAAATGGAGAAAAATCTCATTTGAATATTTCAGTAAATGAACATTTTTATATTCTAAAAATAGGCATGAGTTTAGGGAAGAAGTGGTCCTACTGTAAATGTGAAGGCATACGCTTTATATTTCATTGGGAGCATATCTGTGTTCAGTGTTTTCTAGCAAAGGGGGTTGAACTGTCCCATTGCAATGATTTGGCATCTTCATTTAAAGGCTTCTAGTGGCAAGTGCAAACACAATTAAATAGTGTTGCTAACATACCGTATAAATGCTCTCTACATGAATATACTTTGATGGCTTCATGGTTCTCAGTTAGGTTTCATTTTGTATGCACTAATCACCTTTCCTTCCATGTTCATATTTTCCTTTGCCACTGCTTTTCCCTCCCTTGGTACACATTATTTAATTTTAGATAATACTAAAAAATAGTGAAACCATATAGGGTACAGTAAAACCTATTGATGGAAAAATATTAAATATTCAGATATTGTCCATATAGGATTTTTAATTTCCAGAAGGCAGTCTTCATGCTTCAGACAACAAGAAAAAGGATGTTTCTAAAATGCCCCTCCTCCATCTCCAACCCCACTCTGTGCCCCCTGCCTTTTTGTCTGGATACTACTATTCTTGACTCTGACTCAAGTAGTTGTCTTTCCTAAATGGTTATTAGGTAACTCTTATCCTCCCTGCGTCTCTCACCACAGCTAGCTTTTGTCTTGTGGCTTTTTTTCAGATAACTTCACAGGGAAGAGACCTGCTGATTGAAATCCTAGAGAACGAGTAGTTCAAGTTCAAACACTCATCTTAAATCCATTTAAGGATGAGCAACTTCTGGGAGAAGTCTTAGCTAAAACTCTACCTGATGAAATAGTCAGAAAATGTTACCTCCTCCTCTTCCTACCTCAAGACTCCCTAAAGAACCTGTTATGAAAATTGGACCTAGAACTCTCATCAGAAAAGGAGACCTTTCAATAGAAATAAGCCACTAAAGTCTCCAATCCCAGTCAATAAGAGATTTTAACACTGGGAATCAATGCATGTTATTTGAGTAGCAGCAAAGGCAGATCATAGATTATATCTGTGCACTCTTCATGAGTTGATCCGGTTACTAATGTGGTCTTTGAGACATTTCTGCAGACTAGACAAAAAGATCCCAACCCCAGCCAGAAAAGAGAGGCAATGGATCTATCTCCTTTGACACTGGAATATTAGCAAGTGTCCCAGGCCAGAAATCTGCTCTCTGAAGTGCAAACAAAGTCATGGTATCTCCACCTACTATTAGAACTCTGTAATGCAGTCAGGACTCACTAAAGTGGTGCCTCCTGCTGGCAATCCTGGGAATCTGCTCTGCTTTGCTAGTACACCTTCATTTAGTGATGTTTTATCCAACTATGATTGCTATCTCCACCTTTAGGTCCTGTGTCACACCTGGAACCATAGCATGCTCTTCCAGGCACATCCTCCAGCTGGGTCCCAACCTAGGAATCCTATAGTCACATGCTTTCCTTCCTCCAACTCCATCCTTTCCTTTCCTGGGCACTTTTCACCACATTCTCTGTCCCCTGGTCTCAGGGCCTCAGTCTGGCAGCCTAGAGCTCCCTCTTAATCTGCTGGCCCTGTGTAGCACTGCTATGTCCATGATGCTTCAGCCCTCTAAGCAGTCAATATTCCTCCCTAAAACTCAGTGGAGTGACTGATTCTTCTTGGGTCAACAGCCCTTTCTCATATGGGCCATCCTGACCCTGATTGGCTCCTCCAATAAACCTTCCCCTAATTGGCCACAACAACAAGCTTTTTCCTTATTGGATGCTTCCTACACAGCCTCCCTAGAGTTGCTTTAAACCCTTACATCCCAATGAGGGGCAGACGCTCCATCACAATCTCAAATAGCTCAATTCCTTTGCTGCCTACAGTTAATTTAAGAGAATCCACCAAAATGGTCATTGCAACTGCACAGTCCTACGACATACTTACATATAAAATACCTTCACTTCTCCTTGTGCCAACTGCATTTTCAATATACTGTTTTGTCCTTTGGTCTTGCCTTCATTTCTTTGCTTTTCAGGCATAGAGTCTGGCCTTCCTGATGAGGACCAACAATATGGCAAAAGTGTCATGTCAAAATCAGTGACAGTTCTAAGCGCCAGACAGTTATGTTCCTGACTTGCAGGATAGAATGCCAGCTAGTTTCATTCATAACAATACAGTTGGGATTTTGATAATCAGACATTCTGACTGAACTGAAGAGGCTCCTCCGAGGTGAATGAGTATTGCCTCCAGAAATTCAACAAAGAAGCTGTGCTCCACAGGGTTTTTGTTTTTGTTTTTTTGGGGGATTCTGGAAGATTAATATATTTCATATTTCTTGCTCTTTAACATATACATTCCCCCATATCTCTATTCCTAAAATCTTCATGTTCAAATTTCCTGAATGATTCTAATCTTGCTAACCTTGAATTCACTCCATCAGTTATGGCTGAGCTGATTGGTTGGAGACCATACTCTCTATCTCCATCAGATTCATAGTACAAGACAGCACTGATTCCTTCAAATCTCGGTTTGCATCTGTGTCAATAAAGGAAATCCCTAAGTTGCAGAGTCTATAATAGATAGTGATGTTCACTATGCTAACATCTCTTAAGATTTCAGTAACATCCTATGACTACTTGTGGAAAGTCCCACTTTGGGGGCAAGGAAAAAGAAAGCTAGTTCTTGCTTTATAGTTAGAATTCCTCCTCTGCTTTTTAGAGCAATCTTGCCTTCTCAAGGATTTTCACTTTGCTTCATGCACTAACGTCCAAAACACTTCCCCATAGCAAAGCCCAGTCATCAATGTCTGGAGGCCAGACTTGGTTCCTGTATAGATTCAGTTTCCCTTCTTTTAAACCTAAATTATAATTTTCTCTGTTATTTTTATTAATTTAGCATTTATACTAGTGTTAGTAGCACCCTGTCTTGTTGAAATCCTTTCCTGATTTTTCTCAATAAGGTAGCAGTCTCTATGTGTGATGCCTGGCTTCAAATCTAGAATGGAGGCAGCTTGCACAAAGGAGATTTTGCTCCCATCTTTTCAGTTTTCTTTCTGCAGAAAAGATCCTCATCTGGAAGTCACAATAGGCCTGTTTTGCAGTTTGTTCCATTGTTTCACTAGCATCTTAGGCTATGGAAACATTCAACTAGGGATTCAGTGTGGCACTGAAGGCAAAAAAGTCAGCCCTAAAGAGTGACACTGGGGCTATGTCTGCAATACAGAGTTTGTTTGGAAAAACGGCTGTTTTTCCAAAAAAAACCCTTCACTTGCCTTCCCACTGCAATTGCGTTATTTTGACAAAAAATCAAAAGAACAGAGAGGTTTTTCTGACATTGGTAAACCTCTTTCTACAAGGAAAAAGCCTTTTTCTGAAAGAGTTCTTTCAGAAAAAGGTGTGTATGCAAGGGGAAGAGTGAGTTCTTTCAAAAGAAGAGGAAAGAGGAAAAAGCACAGGTGCCCTGGCGGCCACTTTGTCCATAGTAATCACAGCTTAAATGTGAGATTCAGTGTGGTTGCTATCTTTTGAAAAAGCTTTGGCTGCATGGATGTTCTCTTTTGGAAGAAGTTTTTTCAGAAGATCTTTTCCAGAAATGCTTCTTCTGAAAGAAGCCTGCATTTTAGACGTAGCTGCATGAGCCAACTAGAAGAGGAACAAATAGTGTTGGTTCCTTATTTAGGGGGTTCTTGCAGAAAGTGAATTTACAATGTAAAATCACAATCCTCTGCTTCTATAATTCTCCTGACTGTAAAAAACATTAATCAAGTGTGTGACTGGTACAAGCACAACCACTGTCTGCATGTTCTGCCTGAGACCTCACACCTCTGGTGATAGTGCACACAATGCAGAGCTGGGCATGCTTAACTGAACTAGAATTAACTTGAAAAATAACAGATGATTGATTAAAAGTGCACCAAGGCATAATAGCTTAAAGTACACTTGTCATCTTCCAAGCAAATTCTGGAAACAACAAATAGATACTTGTCAAAACTTGTCATTTGTATGCTACTGCCTGATGACAAAAATGTGAGGTGTTTTAAGTGTCTCTTGTCAACAGGATGTAATTAATTGTTGCTACATTAAGGTAAGGTTTTTACTGAGGAGATCAACAGTTCTGTTTCTCTCTGCAGGGAGTGTGTTTGTTTAGAAAGGTTCTTTGCTTGCCTGAGATTTTGTCATCAGGCTCTCTCCAGGGGGTTCAAAGCAATCATCCCCCTTTTCCAAGGAGCTAGTAGCAATATAACCAAAAGCTAAACAAAAAAATAATACCCACTAAAGTAGGTTTGGGGTTCTTTCTTTCAAGTGGGTAGAAATGTTCTGTAACCGAGAGTTTGCTTCTTAGACTTTGTTTATAAATTATGACTCTGTAGACTACAATGAAGTAGTATCATTAATCTTAGATGGGACATAACAGATAATTAGGTGAAATTTAACAATTTGGAGCAAATGCATTTTCTTTGCTCTGTATAATCCTGATAACATGGTTAATGTATCATAAAATACTTCATATACTACTCTACAGAGCATGCTGATGATCATTAATACATTTCTAAAATAAATCTGCAATCTAGATTTCAAGTTCAGCAATTTTCCATTTGCCAGATCCAGGCCTACTGCAAGTGAGGGCAACTCTAGCAAAGGCATTCCTTTAATTACGGCTTAATTTGAGCCTGTGCGTTTAGATTAAACTCAAAGAAAGATTTTTTCAGGCCACTCAATACCCAACCATTCCCACTGTTCTTAGGTGGATTCACTGAGTGATGAAAACTTTGGAAAACTATTGTATAATCCTCAATTCCTACTCAGGCAGAACTCCCCTTGAACTCATTACTAATTGTATCTGAATGAAAGAGCAATTCCCCAACATTTTTCTCTTGTTGAATTTGAAGTGACATAAAATAAAAGAAACAATGCTATACTTTCAGAACATACTTTATAATTATAGATTAGAAACTCTTATATGAAACAGCAGATCTCAAACTGTGGGTATGAACCCAAAATGAATCAGTTTAATGGAGTCACCAGGATTGGTCTTTGATTTGCTGGGGCCTAATATCAAAGATGAAGTCTGAGCCCCAGATCTGGAGCTGAAACCCCAGGATTTCAGCCATGGACGGCAGAGCTCGAGGTCACATGTGTCCAGCCCCATGCAATGTCTTGTAGTAGTAAGTGGGTTGCAGTGTAATGAAGCAGTGAACTAGAGTTTTTCAAACCCAATTTACATTATAATATGATCCCCATTAAATTGGGGCTCAGTGAAAGCTTTCATCCAGTTACTTTTGTTACTTTAGCTTGTATAATTATTCTAGGCATTCATTTCTTGATTACACCACATGCCAATTATTTTTTTGTTTTTATGAAATGTTGGATGAGAGTTAGAAACATATTTTTTCTATTCTCAAAAGAGAATCACCTTTGATATTTTCTTAAGACACAGCATGTGATTACAACAATCTTTAATCCTCAAAATTTTTAAGCTTAATCAAAAGAACATATTGTGAATATGATCAACTTCTGTATAAGTAAGTCATTGTCAAGTTGATAAAAGTACAATTTTTAACTGATCAGGAATGTGCCATTGCTATTTCTGTGATCCTTCTGGGATTATAACAACATTCCCTGAAGAAACAAACAGATTTTCAACTCTTTTTTCCAATAAATTGGAACAGCTAGCAATTGAAAATGTCAACAAATGGTCTAGGAGCACTTTATCGACTAACAAAACATGTAGATGGTACCATGAGCTTTCACGGGCACAGCACACTTCTTCAGATGACCAGAGTTTTGAGTTTAGGATGTGCAGACCCAAAATAAATAGGAGAGGGGAAGAGGAGGGGGCAGGAAAAAAAGAGGGTGTGGGAGACAGGGAGCTAGAGGGAATCAGTAAGTATCTGAAGACTGGGTAGTTAAAACGAAGCAGATAAGAATCGAAGTCAATTGATATCCTTCCTGACACAGGAGTCTACACAAAGAGCTGTTTGCACCTTCATTGGCTGTTAAGTTGGTAATGCCCCAACCAACCTTCATCACAATTGAGTCCATTAGCATGTGAATTGAATTTGCAGATGAACTCTAATTCCAATGTTTCTCTGTGTATCTGGCTAGAATAACTGGTTTGTGATAAGACAGCTACTTGAAGATCTTTTAAACAGTGATTAGGAAGATTTCAGTGTTCCCCAATATGTTTCCGTATGTTTCCTTTACGTATATCTGATTTATGTCCATTGATTCTTTCCTGCAGAGACTGTCCAGTTTGTCCAATATATATGGCAGTGGGGCATTGTTGGCATTTGATGGCATAGATCGAATTACTGGATGTGCAGTCAAATGACCTTTTCATTTGGTAGCTTATGTTTTTGGCTCCAGTGATGAATTCACTAGTATAGATTTGTGAGCAGAGTTGGCATCGTTTTTGGTTGCAGGGCTGGGATCCTGGATGCTTATGATGTGGTTGTGTGGCATGGTTACCGGAAAGAATTGTTTCAGGCTCAGGAGTTGTCTGTAAGCGAGAATAAGCTTTTTTCCAAGGTCTCTGAGAGTGAGAAATCATGTTCCAAGATGGGTTGTAGATTGTGCATAATGTGCTGGAGGGGTCTGAATTGCGGACTATAGGTAATAACAAGTGGAGTTCTGTTATTTTCGCTTTTGGGTCTTTCTTCAAGTAGTTCATGTCTGGGTACTTTTTTGGCTCTGTCAATTTGTTTTTTTGAAAATTTGTAGTTCATTGGGATCATGGTCACTGTGATTCGTGGCACTCAATGGAGTTCTTTGAAGGATTTTATTATTAGACCCCTACAAATCCACAGATATCTGATTTATGTTGTCTATTATCTGCATCTGCAGATATTGATGTGGATATCCATAGTTCATTTTTGTGAATATTGATGCAAATTTTGTATATACAATTCTGAAAATTTGTGGATATTAATTTTATACCCATGGCTATCCGCATCTGATGATGTAGATGCAGATACCTCAGATAATTTTTGCAGATGCGGTTGAGGATATCAATTTTTATCTCTGTTCAGGGCTCTATTTATGGTCCTCTGATTATAATGTAAGAAACACTTTGCTTTAAATTTTTCCAAAGATTAAATCTTTTGAGACTAGTATAGGAAATGAATTTGTTAAAGTAGGAGGAGTAAATAAAGAACTGAAAGTATCAAAATATCAAATTTTCAAATATTTGATATTTTTATATAAAAATATTTACAGATACAATTAAGTAACAATGATGTTTTCTTAAAAGCCTATAATATCTTTAAAGGTTCCATGAACTATTGTCTGCTTTGAGACAAATCCAGTTATCTCGAGAGAAATATTCGGATTTTAGGGGTACTTGATAGACAGAAACAGGTACTATAAACAGAATACTGTATCTCAAAAGTGATTCTTACATTTTAAATCTTCAAGTAGTAATACTCTGCAACATTTTTCAAAGTGAGCTAGTCCTCTGAGAACTGTGGTTGTTTTCTGTCCGGCACCTACAGCTCTCAAATGAACATTAAAATGGCACTCCACCTGGAGGAAGCCTTCACTTGATACCCTTTCCCTGCTGTCATGTTACTGAAGGATTACAATTTCAAATATGTGTTATGAAGTGAACAAAAACCACTGACCACAGAAACAAATCAGACTTATACCCATCAAGAAAAAAAAGTAAGCTGCCTGAGAATACGTATACTGCTTTGTTTTTGCTTTTGGGTCGCTCTGCTCCGCTGAATAGAAAACCCTATCAGTAAGTCCTTTTCAGTGTGTCTTGGTTGAAATAGGAGTTTCACATGTAACATTTAAGCCAATAAGAGCAAACGGCTCCTCAGATTTTGCAGTACTGATTTTTCAAAAATGCATTCATGCATATTCAAAGTTGCATGTTCAACTGCTTGCTGACTATAGCCACATAATTGCCAAATTGTGCAAACAAACTGGCTATTCACATTTCTAAATAACTAGCTATGCATGCATGCAACTGGTCACTTTCAAGCTTAAATGTGACTTGCATCTGTGATTATACGCAAATTAAATATATAAGTACACAAGCATTTTTACAAAGATTTTATTTAAAAAAAATCAGACCTTACAGTCCATATTTTTACAACTATTTAGGTGTTGCTGTGCTCAGTGTTGCAACATCTAACTGAATTAGGTGCTTAAATCATATTTCCAAGAGGGATATAGGCACTTAGGAATCTAAGTTCCATTGGTAGTCAAGCTTGGCAGCATCTAAATAGCTGAAAAAAATCAGCATAGATGTTTAAGTGACATCGATGAGGCTTTCTTGGCAACACATGAACTGCAGATGAGTGGCTGAAAGGTGTGGCTGTAAATATTCAGAATGAGAGTTCTGCTTCTGATGAGCTGCAGTCCTGATTGGTCTGTCAGATACTAAGATATAGTTGTACTTCCTGACAACGTAGCAACCCCAGGAAAGATGGTCTGTGAGTATTGTGGTACACCTGAATCTTCAAGGTGTCTAGCAACCAGTCTGTGTCCCACAAACTCAGAGACTGAAGGTAATCCAAGCACTATCCTGTTAATCTGAAACCCTCAGTAGGTTTCCTTGCTTGCTCACTTTTAAGAATAGTCTCCAGTAGGAGTTCCTTCTGAACCATTTTCCTGCCTGTAGGCTGGCATTCCCTATGCTCCCAGTGCAATTACAACTGAACCTCTGCCAGCAACAGTGTTTCTCTGACTCGCTTTGAGGGTGCCTGCTGCCCGGCTATTCCTTCTCAGCAAGTGACTTGTTTTGTTATTTAATCAACTGCCTAGACAGCTGCTATTGCTTTTTAAGAAGTAAATCACTTTATTTCCTAGTACCTGCATTTATTCTGGGGAGTTTAGGATTTTTCTCCTGTTTAGCATCTGACATGCAGCTTGTTTTAGCTGATTTAAATGGCCTTAGTTAATATACTAGTTAGATGAGATTGCTTTCCTCTGCCATGGGATAAGTCTTGGATAAGCAAAGATCTAGACAGAAAGACAAACACCCTTTCCTTTAATATCCCTCCTTTGGGTCCTACTGTGAGTGTCCACTTCCTCCTCAGTCAAGCCAATGTTGGCTTATATAAAAAGCACCTGACTCCTTCCTGGCAAGATTGGATAGTTGAACAGAGCTGGCTGGCCCCTGTTCCTTAAAAAAGCAGACTACTTTGTTACAGGGAGTTACAGTACTTGTGATCTGTGCTATACATGTATAAGTTTCACCTTCACAAGTCACCCTGGTTTTCCTTCATTAGAGAAATGGAGATCCTCAATATATATTCTGGGTGAAATCCACTTGTCCCATAAAGATCATGTAGTGTGGTCTAGTTAGGATAAATGTGGTGTGTCCAGAAGGTTGAAACTCATCTCTAAAAGCCAAAGGGCTGAAGCAGTAACTGCAATCCTTCGATATTACTTGAGTGGGACACTTAGACAGTTGCATAAAAGTATATCCCTAGCCTGCCACCAGCCTTCTCCCATCAGTCCCTGACGAGTTGTAAAAAAGATCCTTAGAGCAGTCACATTGGTGAGGCCTACATATTCCTGTTCCACTACTCAGTTGTGATTTCCCATCTGCAAGTTAGATGTGGACTCAGAAACTATGGAAGATGTTTAGCTGACCTTTCTTCTCTGGATGAATTTCGCTCACAGACAGAAGTTCGTCCTAAGGAGACGGACACACTTTGCTTGCTGTGGGGAAATTCTTTAGATGGGGCATTCACTAGATCATGAATAACAAAAGCATTTCACTGTGGAGTTGTCCTTTTCAAAATGAATTCATTGTAAAAATTGTATGATGCACTGCCTCAGATACTGCCTGTCTGCTATTGAAAGGAAATAAATAAATAAAAGTATTTTTAAAGATGCATGAAGTTTTCATTTGGTATTTTCTAGCCTGATAAGAAAAAACAGCATAAATTAGTCATAAAAAGCTTTGTTTTGCTCTTGAGCAAAGTTTCACTTTTGCTACCACAGTCTCTTCCTCTTTTCCCCAAGAAAAAAATAGGGTGAACCATTTTAATTCTATTTCTTGAAGCAAGATGGCAACCTTCATGTGGTGCTTCAGGTAAATGTTAATGGTGTTTGTTCTTTGTGCAAATTCATTAACATACTAATGTTGTTAACTAGCCACTGGGCATCACATTAACTGACCTCCCAGTGAAAGTAGCTATGCTTATATTTCAGGCAAACAACGCCTGCATGTGACTGTTGTGACCAAGCATAAGGGATGGAGCACATCATATCGGAGTATTTCCTTCATTCTTTGGCCAGGGGTCAGAAGGAATTTCACCAATTCTCTGCTGTAGCAATGTAGATATAAATTTGTGATCGTTGCTACCTATGCAAGCCATCTGAAAAAAAAAGAAGATTCTATTTCTTATTCACTCATGAGTGGTCAGGAGAAGCTTTTGACTTCTGCACAAGACTCTTCATTTGTTAGGGAAGAACTCATCAGCACTAGCACCGGATGCATCAAAGAAGTCAGACATGAAATAAAGCAATAATCTTTTCCTAAATTGGCTATGTCTACACTGCAGGTATTATCGGCAGAGACTATGCTAATAAAGTACATATGTCTGAGATTGAAAGATCAGTTATTAAGAAATTACAAATTGTTTTTTAAGGTCTCATCTGAAAGAAGGCTAAAGAGCTTGGGGTTACCCCACAAGAAGAAATTACCAAGTGCATCTTCCTGGATTGTCAGAGGGGTTTTTGCATTTTGTTGGTGGCAGCATATGACCCAAGGTCAGGGAATCTGTGACCTTGGGGAGTTCTTAAGCAGAAACCTTTAATTGCAGATATTTTAAAGTCTCTTGCAGGCCCCCACCTTCTGCACTTGAAATGCCAAAGTGGGGAACAGCCTTGACACCTGGAATAAAACACTAAATAATCACAGATGAAATCTGCAGATGAGACAAAGACTGGGGAAGTGATAAATAATGAAGAGGACAGGTCACTCATGTATAGTGATCTGGATCATTTGGTAAACTGGGCACAAATAAAACATATGCTTTAATACAGCTATCTGTAATGCTATACATCTATGTCAGAACAAAGAATGTAGGCCCCACATACAGGCTGTGGGATTTCAGACCGTACTAAGTGTCTTAACTACTTGCAATGTAAGCATTATTTCCCATCTCAGTAACCAGAATACAGGATGAGGGCCTCTATCCTGGGGGAAAAAAAACCCTTTTGCTCAAGATCCCTTATGCCTCAAAAAAGGAGGTATACAGGATCTTGAGCAAAAGGTTTTTTTTTTTTTGCACAAAACAGACCCATCTACACTGCTTGTTTTTGCACAAAAACCTCTTGAGCAAAAAGCATCAGCAGAGAATATACAAATGCTAATGAGCACATCATTAGCATACTCTCTGCTGACAAATACCTGCAGTGTAGACATAGTTAAACAGTTTTTGAACCTCTGCCAGGAGCTGACTTCTTCTAGTGGTTGGTCCTACCAGCTGCTTCACTTCTCATTAGCTGCACCACTGCAGCAGATGTCCCCCCTGCTTGTGCACATGGACTCGCTGCAATGATCCTTTACTGACTTGGAGCTTCAGTGCACAAGCTGAGAGAGGCTACCAGCTCAGTAGCCATGGAGTGATACCTAAAGTATGTCTTGCCCATCATTGAGGAGGTCTCTGTACCAGTCACCCCTACTGAAGGAATTTATAGCAGAAGACAAGTTAGGGGAAGTCATTGTGCAACCAACAATGCTGACACATGGTTCAAATACTTTGGATATGCTGTGGCTTCTATTCAAGTCCATAGACAGAATGAGCAGCTACTGGAGGTTGTGCTGAAGTCCTGTACTCTAGTTCTGCACCTCCTTCCTTCTGCACATTGTCTTCATAAAGACAGATTACTTAGCCTTGATGTGGATCATATGATTGAGTATAAAGTGTAAAATGTAAAGGGGGATCTGCACCCTCAGGGCCAAATTCCCTGCTGGTGTAAATAGTGACATTAAGGGAGCTAGTTCAGCAGTGAAAATAACACTCAAATATTTCAAAATGTTTAAAAGAAAATACAGATACAGATCTTCAGAACCACACTTAACTTTTTGTGCCACTCCTGCTTTCAAGGGACTGTAAACCTGCCCTAAACTGCTCTCCCACACCCACTCCTCCAGAATGGGAAGCGGAAGGGTTTTTTGATCACTATCCATGGGTGTAAATAATGACATATGGTGCAAATCTGTGGAGGATAAGGACATTTGCTTCTGGACTGGTTTTCCTATATATTTTTAAACAGGCCATGTAATATGCACTATATATGGAGTACTGCACTGCAAAAATACAGAATTAGAATTATGTATCAATGCTCATAACGCAGTTGGGAGACATTAGCTCTGAGGAGCAGGGAGGCTTTCCCACAGTTTGACATCCATCTGAGAGATTTGGATAAACTCCATAATTATCTGTTTATCTTGCATGCAGCACATTTTCCATGAGATCTGTGTGGCTGGTTGTCTGTAGGTTTCCCAGTTTATCTAATGAGTTTTGCAATTTATTGATATGAGAGGAGCAGAATGGCATGCAAAAGTGACTGTAACAGCATGAGTCAAGAGAAGTGGTTCAGTTATGAAATAAAAATCATGAATATTTGATGTGGGCTAGTTTAACAAATTAACGTGCCAATGTGCTAATTTAAGTGCTTGCAAGAGCCTGCATATCTGATAAAAGTATGACTGGAGCAAATTCAAATCTCTTCTATGCAGAGTCCTATACTGGGAGTATTCCACTGATAGGGTTTTCATAAGTGATCAGAGCCACAACAGCTCTTCTGAATCAAATAATAAACTGTCGAGGTGGATTGGTGTAATAAATGGGGAAGAAAAAAAAGGAATGATAGGTCAGATTTCTAGCTGGTGTAAATGGAAACATATCTATTAATTCCATTGATTTACATCCATTGCAAATCTTGCCCTGATAGATTTGGACTGGACAACCCATGAGAAATCACATGCATCCATGATGCTAGCCAATATATGAAAAGGAGATTCCATGAACTTGTATTTCCATCAGAAATATTTCTGTAGATGGGATCTATAGCACAAATCCTGTAATACACACTGATTGTGAGCTTTAAAAAAGCTTGTACAAGAACCTTAGCACTAATATATCAATTATGTATTTTACTTTTTTCACTCAGTGACTGTTGAAGGAAGGTTTATAGTTTCTCTTTATTCTCTCCCCCTGCCATTTGGAAAGGTTTTATATTCCCATGGAATTATCCATGCCACTTAGATAAGAGGGCCTGTATTGGAAAAGAGGGCCTGTATCAGAATGACAAAGTACGTTGTCCTTCACCTTTAAATCTGGATATTCTTTCATTTTGTATTAAAATGTATAACTCGTTTCCACAAAGAATTTTTTCAATTGCTTATTATATTGTCCTCTCAACAAATGGAATGAGCTGTGGGTAAGAAATGAAATGGTAAGAGATATTTCTGCTAGGTTTTGATTTATTAATCTATATTTTTAGTAAAACAGGAATTTGCTAAAACATTGGAAAGCAGAGGTTGCCATCCTGGATCAGATGCAAAATGGAAAGATTTATGATAATCTGCTAATTTCACCCTGTTAGACTTCATCTTGATCTCTGATATATATTGACTTCTACCATGAAACATGAGGTTTAACATTACAGTATGATATTGGATGTCTCAGATTATCCTTATAATTGAGTATGATCCCAAACTCCCCACAGCTTCAAAGAAGATCATTTTAAATCCATGTACCACACCTGTCTGGCTTTGACTACAGAGCAAGTGGGATTTCAGACCGTACTAAGTGTCTTAACTACTTGCAATGTAAGCATTATTTCCCATCTCAGTAACCAGAATAAATCTGAGAACTGGAATGCTTCCAAAAGCATTATGTTGCTATGGATATAACTTTTCTTTTATGGCTTTATATGGAAGATCAGAGAAGCTACCTGCATTCTCACTGTAGTTGCACTATATGTAGGCCATGAAGCCTGCTGAGATTATTAGTAACGTCAAATAAGAAGGAGGATATGATTTATGGTGGAACAGAAGCAGACAGAGCCCAGCTAGAAACATTTATACTACAGTAGCTAAAATGTAAAAAAATAGGTTAAAGTTGTAATGCAAAACTTAGTCCATTGAGTACAAATGAAGCTAAGTAGTACACTCTCATCTGCTGCCAGACAAGTATCTGAAAATAGCAACATTTACATCTTCCTTTTGATTAAAGATACAAAAGACAGAGTTGAAATATAAATGAATATTCTCCCCCTTCACACACACACACACACACTCTATTGCGAATGGAAATCTGTTGCTACCTGTCGGTTTGAAGGCCAGTGAGACATGAGTTATCATTCCTAGCCTAGTCCACAGTGGCCAAGTGTCCACACATTATAAGAACTTCATAGATCACATTTTGTTATTAACCTTATCAACCAGCTCAGCAACTGTGACATTTGTATTAGCATAAAAACTGCAAAAGCAACAAGACTTAATTTTAGTATGTGACTTATAACCACAAAAGCAGGAGCATTCTAAGTTAATATTACAAATTTAGTCTGAAATGTCTTTACTAATTGATGTTTTTCAGAAAGAGGTTAAAGGTCACAGACCAACCCACATGTTCATCTTGAATTTTAACATCACAACATGAGAGTCCATGCAGGAATTCCATTGTAGTATCTCATGCTATTAGATGATGGTTGGAGAGCACAAAACAACTTTAATGCAGCAATTTGAAAAAAATATGGTATCATAAACATTACATAGTCATGTGTGTATGATAAAAACAGGTTATGTAATTCCCCTGACTTAGAAAGAGAAAGACACTCCTCACATTCCCCTAGAGGGGCCCAGCTAGTAGGTTTTGTGTGCTCCAGACCCATGGGGGACCAGTAGGGAAACCTCAGAGGCTGAATCCAGGCAAACTAGGGTCTGCATCCAGTCCCTGGGCCTCAGGTTCCCCATCCCTGCACTAGACGTATCGCAATTGCTAATGAAGCGGGATTTAAATCTCCCACGCTTCATTAGCACAAAAATGGCTGCCGCTTTTTTTTGGCATGGAGCTTTGTCGGAGAAAAGCGCCAGTCTAGACTCTGATCTTTTGAAAAATAAAGCCTTTTCTGAAAGATCCCTTATCCCTCTTGAAATAAAGCTCCGTGCCGAAAAAAGCGGCAGCCATTTTTGTGCTAATGAAGCACGGGAGATTTAAATCCCCGCTTCGTTAGCAATACGTCTAATTTACATCCCTTTTCCGAAAAAGGGACGTAGTCTAGACATAGCCGTGAAGTATAAGGGTGATGAGGCCTGCATTTCCCCCCCGCTTTCCCATCTCCCTTGCTTCCCTACTACTGATGAGCAAGAAGCAAGCCTCTAGGAACATACGCCATTGTAGCAAGAACAAATTGCTACAATGGCATAAGAAGGGAACATAACAATCTTGTTTACCTAAATGTACTGATCATGTAACCAAAGTCAAAGGACAAGCAGTACAGTTGAGCCATACTGTAACAAGCAATGAGTAGCCCCCGGAAATTTCCAAACTGCCACAAACAAGGTAGAGACACAGTATTTAAAGCTGCACCAGAGCACAACAATTTGGACCTCACCAATGGGCTTTGGGTACTGGCGCCTGGAAATCTGAGACAATCTCCCACTTCAACCACAGCCAAAACAGGGTTCGTAGGCTAGTAGAAGGGATGTAAGAATGCCGCTTTTCCTATCATGTTGTTCTGTTAGTTAAGAGGTGCAGCTGTTAACTGTCAGGAAATAAACTGCCTGGCTACGTCTACATTGGCACCCCTTTCGGAAAAGTCACAGTAAGTAGTTCCACAATTTCACTTTTGAGTTCTTTCAGAATTCTTGAGTGAATGCCATCTGGTCCTGGTGACTTGTTACTGTTTAATTTATCATTTTTTTTTCAAAATCTCCTCTAATGACACCTCAATCTGGGACAGTTCCTCAGATTTGTCACCTAAAAACAATGGTTCAGGTTTGGGAATCTCCCTAACATCTTTAGCTGTGAAGACAAATGCAAAGAATTCATTTAGTTTCACCGCAATGACCATATCATCCTTGAGTGATCTGTCACCATATCAATCATCCAGTGGCCCCACTGGTTACTGTTACCCCAAAAATATTCTCGGTGACCAGCCAGGGTTACATTAGTATGGGTTTATTTCCACTAGGTAAAACTAAAGAGGAGAAAGCAGCCACCAAAGGTTTAAACTAAAGAAGATAGAACTCTCTCTCTCTCACACACACACACAGACAAGAAAGCAAGCACACACCCCTCCATTCATTCACTCATTCACACCCATTCATTCCTGCCCTCAGGCACTCACACACTTACACAGACATATGGGTTGCAGAAGGAGCTAAGGTATGTGGACCCTGGAGGGTCTGTCTACTCATCATGGCTGGGGAAGCTGGTCAGGAGGAGAGACACTGGAGAGGAGCTTCTCAGGAGCAGGAGGAGGAAAAAGAGAGTCTCACATTTGCTCCTTCTCTTTATATAGTGTCTGATTGGCTCCTGTGACTCATTCACCTCGTCATCAGGGAGCATGCCCAGACTTCCCTTTATCCAGCATGGAGCATGCCCAGACTGTGATGACTCATTGAAATGTGCTCCATTGTTCCCAGTCTTCTTCAAATACACTCTCACACTCACACTCTCTCTCCATTCACCCAGGGGAGAATGCAGTTAGAGAAAATTACAAGCAAAGTGGCTGAGAGTCACAAAGATTACAAAGTTGCATCTTACAGTAAATTTCAAAATTTGACAAAGATGACAATAAGTTGCCGTTTAAAACCTTAGACCTTTGGTGTAGCTTTAGAAAATTAATGTATATAAATCAAGTAAGTTCAGGTGGAAGCTTTTTTATGCAACAATTACAATCATCGAATCATAGATTTGGAAGAAACCTCAAGAGATCATTGAATCCAACCCCCTGTCCAAAGCAGGACCAGCTACAACTAAATCATCCCAGTCATGGTTTTGTTGAGACAGGACTTAAAAACCTCTCGGGATGGAGATTCCACCACCTCACTAGGTAACCCATTCCATTGCTCCTTGTTCTGCCATCTGTCATTACTGCAAACAGCCTCTCTCCATCCTCTTTGGAACCCCCCCCCCCAATCAGGTAGTTAAAGGCTACTCTCAAATCCCCCTCTCTTCTCTTCTGCAGACTAAATAAGCCCAAATCCCTTAGCCTCTCTTCATAAGTAATGTGCTCCAACCCCGTAATCATTTTTGTTGCCCTCCGCTGGACCCTCTCCAATGCATCTATATCCTTTCCATAGTAGGAGGCCCAGAACTGGATGCAATACTCCAGATGTGGCCTCACCAGTGATGAATAAAGGGGAAGAATCACTTCTCTAGATCTTCTGGCAATGCTCCTCCTAATGCATCCTAATATGCTATTACTCTTCTTGGCTACAAGGGCACACTATAGACTTATATGCAGCTTCTCATCCACTGTAATCCACAGGTCTTTGTCTGCTGAACTGGTGCTTAACCAGTTGGTCTCCAGCCTGTAACAGTGCTTGGGATTCTTCCATTCCAAGTGCAGGACTTTGCACTTTCCTTGTTGAACCCCATCAGATTTCTTTTGGACTAATCTTCCAATCTGTCTAGGTCATTCTGGATCCTATCCCTGCCCTCCAATCTATCTACCTCTCCCTCTATCTTGTCATCTGCAAACTTGCTGGGGGTAAAATCCATCCCCTCATCCAGGTTATTAATAAAGATGGTGAACAAAACTGGCCCTAAAAATTGACCCTCGGGGCACTCTGCTTGATACCAACCACCAACCAGACATTGAGCCATTGATCACTACCTTTTGGGCCTGACAAACTAGCCAGCTTTCTATCTACCTTACAATCCATTTATCCAGTCCATACATCCTTAACTTCCTGGAAAGAATACTGTGTGAGACTGTATCAAAATATTTGCTAAAATCAAGGTATATCATGTCCACCACCTCTCTGAAATCCACAGAGTCAGTTACCTTGTCATAGAAGGCAATCAGATTGATCTGGCATAACTTTCCCTTGATGAATCCATGTTAACTATTACTGATCACTTTTCTCTCTTCAATGTGCTTCAAAATGGATTCCTTGAGAAACCCCTCCATGATTTTTCTGGGGACTGAGTTGAGGGTGACCTTCTGGTTAGCAGGTTTTCTGCTTTGGCTTCACTTTAAAAAAATTGTGATTGCTTTTTGAATTTTTGGCCTTCCTAATTATATTTTTTTCACTTCTATTGATGAGAGTTTATGCTTCTTTCTATTTTCCTCATTAGGATTTAATTTTTTAAATGATGCCTTTTTATCTCTCACCGCTTCTATTACTTGGTTGTTAAGCCATTGTGTCATTTTCTTTTGTTCTCTTACTGTGTGTGTGTTTATGTGTGTGTGTGTGTTTTAAAAATTTGGGATATATATTTAACTTGAGCCTCTGTTATAGTGTCTTTGAAAAGTTTCCATACAGATTGAAGGGATTTTATTTTTGGCACAGTATCTTTTAATTTCTGTTTAACTAATCTCTTCATTTTTGTGCAGTTCCCCAACAATTTAATTTAATTGTATTATGGTCAGTATTTCCAAGAGGTCCAGCTATTGTCACCTCTTGGACCAGATCCTGCACTGCACTTAGGACTAAATCAGGAATTGCCTCTCTTCTTGTGGGTTCCAGAATCAGCTTCTCCAAGAAGCAGTCATTTAAAGTGTCAAGAAACTATATCTCTGCATCTCATCCTGAGGTTATGTGTACCTAGTCAATGTGGGGATAGTTGAAATCTCCCATTGAGGTTTTTTAATTTTTATTCTCTAGCATCATTCTGTCAGATGGTTAGTAATATATCCCTAATGTTCTTTTTGATGGTTGTTGAACATTGAGTAGATGTTTTCAAAGAACAATCCACAATGATTCCAAGATTGGTTACTGAGGACAGGACAAGGAGTAATGGGTTTAAAGTGCAGCAGGGGAGGTTTAGATTAAACATTAGGAAAAAATTCCTAACTGTCAGGGTGGTCAAATATTTGAATAAATTGCCAAGGGAGGTGGTGGAATCTCCCTCTCTGGAGATATTTAAGAACAGGTTAGATAGACATCTGTCAGAGATGGTGTAGATGGAGCTTGGTCCTGCCTTGAGGGTGGGGGGCTGAACTCGATGACCTCTCGAGGTCCCTTCCAGTCCTATTATTCTATGATTCTATGATTTCTCTTTTGAGTAGTACTATCTAATTTAATCCCCATCATTTTTTATGTATAGTTAGTATTATGTTTTCCAATACACATTAGTTTGCATTTATCAACACTAAATTTTATTATACAGTAAAACTCCAGTAGTCTGGCATCCAATGCTCCGGGACTCCTGATGGTCCGGCACCATCAGGAACCCGGAAGTGCTGGGGCAGCCGGACAGGCTTCCCCCATTCAGCTGTTGCTGAAACTGACCAGCAGCTGAATCGGGGAAGCCGGGAGCAGAGCAGCTGGGATGCTGCTGGGTTGGTCTCATAGCACTGCCCCTTGGGGCTGCGGGACCAACCCGGCAGCACCCCAGCTGCTCTTGGGGATGCCTGGGGCAGAGCAGCTGGAGTGCTGCCGGGTTGGTCCCGCAGCACCGAGGGGCGGCGCTACAGGACCAACCCGGCAGCACCCCAGCAGCTTTGCCCCAGGCGTCGGGATTCAGCCGCTGCTGAAACTGACCAGCAGCGTCAGTTTCACCAGCAGGCTGAATCCAGATGCCTGGGGCAGAGCAACTGGGGTGCTACCGGGTTGGTCTCATAGCGCCGCCCCTCGGCGCTGCGGGACCAACCCGGCAGGACCCCAGCTGCTCTGCCCCAGGGGTCCCCAATTCAGCCTCTGCTGAAATAGATCAGAGGCTGATTCCAGGAAGCCCCAGGCAGAGCAGCTCTGCCCCGGGCTTCCTGGAATCAGCCGCCGATCTGTTTCAGCAGCGGCTGAATCAGGGACCCCTGGGGCAGAGCAGCTGGGGTCCTGCCGGGTTGGTCCTGCAGTGCTGTCCTTTGGCGCTGCGGGACCAACCCGGCAGCACTCCAGCTGCTCTGCCCCAGGCATCCGCAAGAGTAGCTGAGGTGCTGCCGGGTTGGTCCCGCAGCCCCGAGGGGCAGCGCTACGGGACCAACCGGACAGTACCCCAGCTGCTCTGTCCCAGGCGTCCCCAAGAGCAGCTGGAGTGCTGCTGGGTTGGTGCCGTAGCGCCGCCCCTCGGCACTGTGGGACCAACCCGTCAGCACCCCAGCTGCTTTATTGCAGGCATCCCCAATTCAGCTGCTGCTGAAACTGACCAGCAGCGGCTGAATCAGGGACGCCTGGGGCAGAGCTTGACTATCGTAAGGGGGGGCTATGAGGAGTCTGGGGTGGCATCCCCTCCCACCCCTCTCCTGACCCCTCATAGCCCCCCCTTCTGATCGTCCGGCATATCTGATAATCCGGCACCCCCTGGGTCCTAAAGGTGCTGGATTATCGGAAGTGTACTGTAGCGTGTAATTACTATCCATAAACATTTTATTGAACAGTTTGATTAATTTGAGATTTTTACTTCATTTGATTTTATATTTTCTTTTACAAAAAAATGCCACTCCTCCACCAGAATGACCTGTCTTTCCGATATATTTTGTACCCCAGGACTACTGTGTCCCATTTATTATCTTCATTATTATCTTCATTCCACCAAGTTTCTGTAATACCTGTTATATCAATGTCCACTTTCAATGTAAGGCAGTCTAATTCACCGGTCTTATTATTTAGACTTCTAGCATTTGTGTATTAGCACATTAATAACTTATCACTAGTTAGCTGTCTGCCATTACCAGATATGATATACTCTTCCCTAAGGGATGTCTGTATCCGATCCATGTGCTCCTCAGTACCTGTTGGCTTTCCCCCAGCCCTTTTGTTTAAAAACTGTCTACAACATTTTTAATGTTAAGTGCCAGTAATTTGGTTTCATTTTGGATTAGGTAGAGCCCATCCTTTTTGAATAGGCCCCCTTTTCCCCAAAGTTTCCTCAGTTCCTAATAAATCTAACCCCCTCCTTCTACACCATCATTTCATCCACACATTGAGACCATGCAATTCTCCTCTCTACCTGGCCTTGTTTGTGGAACTACAAGCAATGCAGAGAATATGACTATAAGTCTATCTAGGTATCTAAAGAGATCCATAACCTATGCAGGCAGGCAAGTCACCCTACAGTTCTCCTGCTCATCACAAACAAGCTTTATACATTTATAATGATTGAAATCCCCCATTACTAACACCTGTCTTTTCTTGGTAACTGGAGTTCCCTCCTCAAAGAGGTATCCTCAATGTGAGAAGATACCACATTATCTGGAAAGCGGTCCCAACTATGGGATCATTACCCTCTGCTCCACTTGGGTGTTCTCCTTTCCTGAGACTTTTACCCTCCTCAACAACACAGATGCTGTCTGAGTGGGGGTGGGACCTCTCTACTGTGTCCTGGTAAATCTCATTTATGGACCTCTCTGCCACCTTCATCTCCTCCATTTCAGCTACCCTAGTCTCCAAAGACTGTATGCGAACCAGGAGTTCCTTTCACCGAACGCACATATATGCCACCTGTTCATATGACAGGTAATCATACACGCTTCATTGGCTGCAGTAAGCTGAATAGCCCCCACTCTGCTGCTGGGCTTCTGCCAATATTATCTTTTTACTCATAGAGCTAATTTATTTCTTACTAGTTGTTTTTAAAACCAGGTGGTGGTTTTGGTTTTAGTTTATTTTAAAGTAGTTTAAAGCAGCAATTCCCAACCGCTAGGCCACAGCCTGCTGCCAAGCCATGAACCTTTGGCTGCTGGGCCATGGCAACTCAGGGGCCGGGGCTGGGTTACACTGCTCTCACCACGACTATTGGAAGAGGAGTGTCCTGCCCCGCCTCTCATCCAACCAGCACCAGGCGAGGGTGTGGTCGCTTCGGGCTGTGGAAGAGTGCTTTCCTGAGTGGCGGGAGGGCTGTGTGGAGCTGCTCCACCCTTCTGCAGCTGGAGAAAACCCTAACACTGGATGGCTGAGAGGTGGGGCAGGACACGCCTCTCGCAACAGCAGTGGCAGGAAGGGAAGTGCTGGGCAGTGTTCCCCAACCGTGGCTCCCAGAGCTGCCATGATGCACCATAAGGTAGTGAGGAGGGCGGGCAGGTACTTGGGGCTCCAGGAGTGGGGCTAGTGCTGAGAAGCTCTGGAGGCTGAGCTAGTAATGTGGAAGGCTATTGGGACAGGGTTGGCACTGGGGGGCTCTGGGGATGGGGCTAATATTGGGGCCTGGCATTGAGGAAGGCTTGGGGGTGGGAGGTTGGGTGCAGTGGGGCTCTGGAGACAGGAGGCTGGTACTGGAGGGATTGGGGGGGCTCTAAGGGTCAGGGGGCTGGCACTGAGGCATTTAAGTGGGGGCTGCACTGTGGGGCTGTGGGGGCAGGAGACTGGCATTGGGGGGTTGGGTGCAGGAGATTCTGAGGTCAATGGCTTGCGCTGGGGGTAGTGGAGTGTTGGAGGGCTCTGGGGCTGGAGTTTTGGTGGACCACTAACATTTTATTTCCATTTGAGTAATGAATATGCAAATATGCAAACAAAATGTTAACGGTCTGCCAAAAGTTTGTGAATGAGTCTATCAGTCCCTGGTATCTAAAGAGGTTGGAAACCACTGGTTTAAAGAATGCCAAGTGTATCTAGCCCCATTCAAGCTCCCCCTCTAAACTCCCTCATGAAAATTCCCTGTTAGCTGCTCTTGTTCGCTAGTGTGCAACATATGATGGAGCAGTGTGACATCAATTTCTAAAAGAAGTGCTAGATTAATAAAGAAGTGCGATAGTATAAGGAGCATTTGGGAGAGGTTTATGTTGCAGGTCTGCAGAATTGGAAGAAATATATTTTTAAAAATATTAAAAAAAAAAATTTTTTTAATCAAAAGACCCAATTCCCTTGTCCTGCCATTTACTGTTGTAATGTTGACTCCACTAGAGTTACTCTTGATTTAAACTACCATATGTATGATGAGAATCAGAAAGCCTACATGGCTAGGATCACTCCATCAAATAAAAGCTACCAGCAGAAGTTTCATTAGATCATTTTGAGTAGTTTGAAATGAAATAAAGAGATATGATGTGGGGATATCAAAACAAGTTACTCTCACAAAAGTGTCTTACTACTGACATTGGATTCATGCTTCTAGTTATCCATCCTAAAATCCATGATATTTCTGAACAGCATCAAAGCTACACAATCACTTGTTCATACCCTTCACTCCTCTTTACCATAAAAGCTCTTAAATTAAAATCTATTTTGATACCAATACTATATGACATTGGGGAATGGGATACCACCAGAGCCTATGTAATTCTGCCACAAACTGCTATAGATTACAGATGGGTGTGTGGGTGTGCAAAATCTGACAGTTCGAAATACAAGGGGAAAAGATGTATGATATATGATATATGACCATAAAGTCATACAAATGTCAGTTTGTCAGTGGACCAAAGAGTGATTTGTTTCTCTAAATCCACCATTCTCTTTTACAAGTAAGTAGCTATTTCTTAGTTCTATCTCATAATTTCAATGATCCACATTCCCAATAATCTCAGTCATAACTGAGTGAACACATTTTTGTTCTTTTTGTTTTAATTTCCATGTTTTCTCAGCATGGACATTTCATCTCCTTTTAGTTTGAAATTTGCTATGTTTAAGTAGTCTCCTGGGAACAGAGATCAAAACAAATAAGGTGGGTTGTTGTTGTTGCTTTGTTTTGGATATCTGACTTTCCAGCATACAATCTTAAGATATCACTACCAGCTTTCTAACAATATATTTCAGAATTATTGAAAAATTGCTTGATATTTCTTTTCTTTTTGACATTTTGGGGGCTAATTGTGTTAAAGTTACATTGTTGCCCTCTATCCTCCACCTCTTCAGGAGTTAATGACATGAAAAGGGAATAAGAACATTTATGAAGAGATTTTCTGTCTTTGTCTAAACACTCCATTACATACCTGATATCCTTTACAGAAGGGAAATACAGTAGATATAATCTTGCTGGACATCAGTAGTGTTTGCAGTGTTATAGCTTTGTTTGCCCCAGATGAGAGACAATATGAGTGACCTAATACATTTTTTCTGGACCAATGTGAAGAAGAGCTGTATTGTAAATGTGCGTAGTGTCTTTCATCAACATGAAAGGGTCCAATAAAATATATTATCGCAACTGCAGAAAATTTAGGATTGGTCTTAGGTCTGATCTTATTTAATATTTTCATTAATGGATATGGCATAAGAGGTAAGAGTGTGCTAATGGAAGATGGGGATGACATACAGTTGGGAAGTATCATCAATACAAAGAAAGATGGGAATATTGAATATGTCCTCTTTATAATGAATTTTATTTAATATTTCAAAGTTATCTCCTTGATTAGGTTTCTGTATCTTTATTTTTTCCTTCTTGCACCATATTATTTCTATAATGAAACAATCATTTAGATAAAAAAAAACAGGAGCAAGAGAGGAGTCTAGAATTATACATTTAGTAAACTATTATTCCTTGAGCTTGCATGCCTTATTTGACCATCCATTTTCTGGGTCTCAGAGCAAGTTCAGGGAACAATAGTTTACTGGATGTATAGCTCTAGATGCCTCTCTTGCTCCTGGTTAACATGTAGGATATAATATAGGCATTCTAATTAGGAAAAAAAGGTAGCAGTTATTCTTGTCTGACACCTAACACTCTTAAACTAGACTAAGAGATAAAAGCTTCATCCACAAGTAAATCATGGGAGTTCTTTGTTTGAAAGTCTAATAATAGGTGGAAGATTCCTTTCCTGGGGAACATCTACTTAAACTTTAGCTTAACTTGTGGTTCCCAGGAAGGATATGGCATGTGAATATTGATTATCATAGGGTACGTCTACACTACCCCGCTAGTTCGAACTAGCGGGGTAATGTATGCATACCGAACATGCAAATGAAGCCCGGGATTTGAATTTCCCGGGCTTCATTTGCATAAGCCGGCCGGCGCCATTTTTAAATGCCGGCTTGTTCGAACCCCGTGCCGCGCAGCTACACGCGGCACGGGCAAGATAGTTCGAAATAGCAAGCCTCGTTCCACGAGGTGTACAGATAGTTCGGAATGGCTTGCTAGTTCGAACTATCTAGCCCGTGCCACGTGTAGCCATGCGGCACGGGGTTCGAACAAGCCGGCATTTAAAAATGGCGCCGGCCGGCTTATGCAAATGAAGCCCGGGAAATTCAAATCCCGGGCTTCATTTGCACGTTCGGTATGCATACATTACCCTGCTAGTTCGAACTAGCGGGGTAGTGTAGACATACCCATAATCTATAAAGCAGAGAAGTAAAAAGTTTGAAATATGCATAGGTGATGATCTTTCATGCTGCAGACAGTTGAAAGGACACAGAGGGTGTGTCTAAACTACATGGCTCCGTCGATGGAGCCATGTAGATTAGGCTGATCAGCAGAGGGAAATGAAGCCGCGATTTAAATAATGGCGGCTTCATTTAAATTTAAATGGCTGCCGCGCTGAGCCGACAATCAGCTGATCAGCTGTTTGTTGGCTCAGCGTGCTAGTCTGGATGCTCCCGCGCTGACCTGAAAGCCCTTTATCGACCTCCCCGTTATGCCTCGTAGGATGAGGTTTACCGGGGAGGTCGATAAAGGGCTTTTATGTCGACAGGGGAGCAGCCAGACTGCCCCGATCTGCCGACAAACAGCTGATCGGCAGAGCAGGGAAGCAATTTAAATTTAAATGAAGCCGCGATTATTTAAATAATGGCTTCATTTCCCTTTGCCGAACAAACAAATCTACAAGGCTCCGTCGACGGAGCCAGGTAATTTAGACGTACCCAGAGAGAACTATAGCTGTTGACAATATTCTTTCAAGATATATTTCTCATCTACACTTCTTCAAATATAATGAACAATCTTCTAATCTTCTCATGTATGGTAATTTACTTTCTGACAAGTACTATTCAGAAAAGGTAAACTGAATTTAAACAAAGCTAACATTCTTTGTGTAGCTCTTCCATCTTCTCATTAATTTCCTTTTAGGAATTCTTTCCAACATTTTTAAATCTCTTGAATTCATGTGGTTTCTAAAGGATCTTCCTTCTCTTTCTCTCTCTCTCTTTGCTGCTGGCTTGCAAAACATCAAATTGTCCCAAATAATTTGTATTTGCTGTCACTCGACAGATAAAATAAATGAATTTTGCAAATGTCATTGGGGAACTATACTTGGAAAAAGGCAAAGAATGGAAAAATGGGTGAAAAAATTTAATTAAGATGAGAACCACATAGGAAACTCACTTTCAGCACACGCTATCTGTCCCATCCTTCTTTAAAACTCAATTATTTGCTTTTCCTACACTAATTTTCTCTGTTTTAAGATTATCTGCGCCTTTTCCCTTTGGTTTTATGACTTGTTCCGTATATTTATCAATTTTATTTTGGCTCAGTCATTCTTTCACCATATCCTTAACTTATTTCCCATTAGCATGGGCTAGATCATAAAGCTTTACTCATCAGGCTGGGCATTTAATCATGTACTTCCATTAAACCCAGTGGAGCCACTATCATAAGTACTTTTCAGATAGAGAAAGGGCTCTATCCTTTGCCTCTATATTTTTATGCCCCTTATCTTTCACTCTCATAATGAATGTGCTTTCTTTCTCTTTCTGCTCAAATAATCTCTTTTCCTTTAAATATCATAACTGAAAGAGATACGCTAGATCAAATATAGTTGCCAACTTTATTTTCACCAGTCATACTATTTAATGCACCCTCTTTGTTCTACTTGCAACCTACAAGTCGCTGACAGAGGCAGTCTCCCCCTCAACTTATGTTCTGTACTTAGATTGAAGCTGCCAGTTCTCCTTGTTGTTTTTAAGAGCGGCTTTATACTGCTTAGTACAAATATACATATCCTTCAACTGTAAAAACTCATGAATACTCCAATGGGAAGATTTAATGTTTATGAAAACAACATTTCAGAAAGACTGAAAAAATTGTCACAGATTCTCTATTCTAGTGTCATTTCATTTAAGAGTTTCAGCTGAGATTGTTTTCCCTTAAGAACATAAAAATGGCCATACTGGGTCAGACCAAAGGTCCATCCAGCCCAGTATCCTGTCTGCTGACAGTGGCCTATGCCAGGTGTCCCTGTGGGAGTGAAGTGAACAGATAATGATCAAGCGATCTCTCTCCTGCCATCCATCTCCACCCTCTGACAAACAGAGGCCAGGGGCACCACTCCTTACCCATCCTGGCTAATAGCCATTAATGGACTTAACCTCCAGGAACTTATCTAGTTCTCTTTTAAACACTGTTATAGTCCTAGCCTTCACAACTTCCTCTGGCAAGGAGTTCCACAGGTTGACTATGTGCTGTGTGGAGAAGAACTTCCTTTTATTTCTTTTAAACCTGCTGCCCATTAACTTCATTTGGTGGCCCTTAGCTCTTATAGTATGGGAACAAGTAAATGATTTTTCCTTATTTACTTTCTCCACACCACTCATGATTTTATAGACCTCTATCATATTCCCCCTTAGTCTCCTCTTTTCCAAGCTGAAAAGTCCTAGTTTCTTTTAATCTCTCCTCATATGGGAACTGTTCCAAACCCCTAATCATTTTAGTTGCCCTTCTCTGAACCTTTTCTACTGCCAGTATATCTTTTTTGAGATGAGATGAGGAGACCACATCTGTACTCAGTATTCAAGATGTGGGCGTACCATGGATTTATATAAGGGCAATACAATATTCAAATTAATGAAACATCCAGCAGAATGGCCTCTTGTAATAAATAGGTATTTTTCATTATTGCCACAGGAACACATGCATCTTCTGATTTATTTCTTTTAAGTGTCAAGCATATATTTCATGTAGAATGGGAAACTTTAAAAAGATAACAGCATGGTATGACATACCTTTTTTTTTTTTAGTATAGGAAACAGCGTGGTAAGTTAAATTATATAGTATGTTTGTTACATTTTCACTAATATCTATAATATATTGCAGTTATTGGTGCATGATAATATCTAAAAATTGATTTTATTAATGCATGCTCTTTACTTCAAATATGAATAGACTTGGGCATTTTAGTATGCCACTTCCTTCAGATTTTGATATTCCTCTAACTGGCTCCCTCTAAACAGAATTAGTGAGTTCAGTTATCTTCCATTTTTTATTTCACCATAAAAATGCTTTTCTCATGGCATAAAGTAATACGATTGCAATGTTTTCCAACTCTTCCACAGCAATGTTACTTCAAAATATCATAGTCCACATCTACACAGCTGGCAGTTATTTCGACATAATGTCGAAATGCTGTCAAGCTGGAGGACTTTTTACTGATTCCTATAACCTTCATTTTATGAGGAGTAAGAGAAGTTGGAGAAAGAGCGCTCTATTTCAAAATAAGTGCTGTGTAGACAGCACCAAAACTCGAAATAAGATATTTTGAAATAAGCTACCCAATTGATGTAGCTCAATTTGTGTAGCCTATTTCAAGTTAAGACCTGATGTGTAGATGGGCCTATACACAGGTCTCACTTATAGCATTTCATCTGCTGTTAATTTTGGAGAAAGCATTTAACCGAAAGTGACTTTGATCTGACATAAATGGCATAACACAAAATACCTTCTTTTACATTTGTTTTGTTACATTAATCATACACTGACAAAAACATTATAATGGGTGTGTCTAGACTACAGGGTTTTGTCGACAAAAATGGACTTTTGTCGACAAAACTATACCTGCGTCCACACTACCGCTGAGTTCTGTCGACATAACGTCGACAGAACTCAGCAGTTTTGTCAACGCTGGTAAACCTCATTTTATGAGGCATAACGCCTTCTGTCGACAGAGTTTCTGTCGACAGAAGGTGTTATTGCATGTAAACTGTCCTTTGTGTCTACACTACCATGTCGACAAAACAGCTTGCTTTGTCGACAGAACTCAATATAGTCTAGACACTCTTTGTCGACAGAAGCCTGTAGTCTAGACGTACCCAATATCAAACTATCTGGGACTACTAAACAAATCTGAAGATGTCAGGTATAACTAAAAGAAATGTAGTGATAGACTTTTGTTCCAAAGATGATTCAAAACTTTCCTTGTATAACCTTCTGCCCAGTCTTAATGTAAGCAAAAAGGGCTGGGTTCCTTTTTCTAGGTTGATTCCTTAAAGGCTTAAATAGCATTGTCTTGAACTCCCCCACTCAGAAACCTAGAAAACTATATCTACCATCCTGCATGCTCCTAATGGAAAATACTTCTCCACACTCAAACATTGTATGCAGGATTTAAAGAGAACTTTAATTGGCGTCTGGGCAGTAAAATGAATTTGAGAAAACCAGAAAACTGTATTTTTGGCAAACAACTATTTGTTTGTAGAATTTCATCCTGTTCTATTTGCGAGCACACGATTCATAGATTTTTAATGCCAATGGAACCTATGCTGCTTAGTCACTTAAGTACTTCTAAACATATTTGTGGCCATCTCATAGAATTTAATACAACAAGTACCTCTCTTCAGAATTTTATAATATTGGGGGGAAAAAACAGAAAAGAGTTGGTGTTCAATTAGATGCCTTTGGTTTGTAGCATAATTTCTATAAAACTCCCTGCAGTAGTCCATACAGTAAGACTTTCCCTAAAGGGCAAAATTAAAACAAAAAAATGTCCTTTTTTTAAGTTTGATTGAATTTTTGTTTCCAAGATTTTGGAAGTTTCTTTAAGTTATTCAGTCAGTTGGCAGCCTGAGAGAATACAAAAATTAAACTGAAAAACACTGCTCATTGTCCTAGCAGGAATGGAAAAAAGAAACGTTCCAATTCCATTGGCATATAATCTTTACAAAAATGACTAGGAAGAAAGTAAATCTTGCAATCCTTTGATCAAATAATATCCTAGTAGCAGTGGGATAAAGCTGCTTTTTGGAAAGGCCAAGGACAACTGGAGAGCCTTCCCCAACATTCCCCCCACACCAATTCAACAGGCTTTCCCCAGTATCCTTGAGGCTACCAATTTTTCAACATTGCACTATAGTCATCGGCTCAGAAATCTTCACTGAATATGATTGTATACTCACTCATGTGCCTCAGACCACACTTTTGATAATGTACATTGTGCCTTTAGCAGCAAAGATGAGCTGAAAGGAGTGCTTGAGAACTCTCAATACCTTCTTGGCAAACCCTCATCAAAAAAACAAATTAAGATTATTCATGGCTTCCTTTGGAGTTCACTTTTTCTGGTTATGCTCCAACTCAGTCTCCCAATAAGTAGCTTTTTACTCTGCCACTTCCTCATGGTCTCCCACACCAGTAGAGGGATTTTTCAGAGGGAAAATATTTTAGTACCAATCTCAGCATAGCAGGTGCAGCAAATGTAATACTGTATAGGAGGACTGGGTGAGAGATCGTATTATAGGAGTCCTGTTCTTTAAGCACTTAAAATAATGGATAGTGAGAAAATATAAAATCAGTGCCTCTATGTCTATCTTTGAAAGGAAGACACATTGTTTTCCGATGATAAACTCACACGTAGGTTCCAGGCTGCCAAATGCTCCTTTACATAGCTAACCCGTAGACTCTCCAAAGGGTTTACCTTCACCCCAAACCTTATTATACTTCCCTGACAAGTTAAGGCTACTGAAAGAGGCACCATTACCTATAACATCAATTTGTTCATGATTCTTTACATGGTTCCTACAATATCCTCCTATACTAAACAAATTAGGAGCTATCATTCTACTAGAAGAGGCAGATGCACCAAAAGATTCTGTGAATAAAAGAATTGAGACTAAGGCTATGTCTAGATTACAGTCCTCTTTGAAAGAGGAATATAAATGAGGCAAATCGAAAGTGCAAACGAAGCACGGATTTAAATAGCCAGCTCTTCATTTGCATATTCGCGTCGAAGTGCTTTTTCGAAAAAGGGTTTTTCAAAAGTGAAAGCACAGTCTAGACTGGGTTCTTTAAAAAAACAACAACCCTTTTTCAAAAGAACCTGTACTCCTGAAAAAATGAGAAGTATGGGATCTTTCAGACAAGGGGTTTTTTTTCCCCAAAAGAAGCCCATCTAGACTGCACTTTCACTTTCAAAAAACCCTTTTTCGAAAAAGCGCTCGGATGTGAATATGCAAATGAAGCACACGATAATTAAAGCTGCGCTTCATTTGCACTTTCGATTTGCCTCATTTACATTCCTCTTTCAAAAGAGGAATGTAGTTTAGATGTGCCCTTAGAATAAATCAGAAAAAACTTTGCTGAAGTGAAGTTATAGCTGAGTATAATTAGAGTAAGTAGGAGGAAGAGCAGGCCCAGTAGAAGCAAGAAATAGGATACTTTATTGATGTCAAAGGTGTTAAAACTTATTTCCTAATACAATTTAGATTTTAGTTATTAGTTTGATTTCAAATAAGCTATTTATTTTCAATGATGCAATCAAACAAATTTGAAGGCAGTTTTGATGTATTCTAAATATATTGGCTATTATAAATAAGTATTTTTAACTACCGTTCTTGTTTTGGTTTTAAGAAAAGTCATTAGTGCCCAAAAATACTGGCACTTCACAATTCTAAGTTTTTATTCTGTACAGCTACTAAGCAATGTATATTGCAAATCAAAACACAATTATTCTAAACAGAAAGTAAAAAAGAACTTTAAATGTTACATATGTTTAAAGAAAAGGAAAATATCTGAATCCTACAATTCTTCCTTTGTTTTTGATTTACAGACATTTTCATTTCTTTTTAATTTTTCATCATAGCATATGCAATAATTTTTCATTTGTAGAAAGAGTCCTTGTATTTTCTGATAGTTGTCTTCACTTTATTGCATCCACTTTTGTAATTTTTTTGGCAAGTAAGATGAGCCAATTGTTTGAATGTTTACATGAAATATGCAATATTTTCAGAATTTACAAGTAGTAAAATTTCATTTTAATGTCTATATTGCTTCTCCTAAAAGAGAATTGAAATGCCCTATATCAGCCTTGCTGCTCGAAACCTGTCTCTTCCTAAAACTGGCACAAGATAGTGAATTGTAGTCTATTTTTAAGGAGAATAAGCCATGAAAAATGGTGTACTTCAGTAACATGAACAAACCTAAAAATGTGTTTCTAAACCAGGCTATGATGGAATATACAGGCAGTCCCCGGGTTACGTACAAGATAGGGACTGTAGGTTTGTTCTTAAGTTGAATCTGTATGTAAGTCGAAACTGGCGTCCAGATTCAGCCGCTGCTGAAACTGATCATTTTTAACAGCGGCTGAATCTGGACGCCAGTTCCGACTTACATACAGATTCAACTTAAGAACCCCAGGCGTCCCCAAGTCAGCTGCTGCTGAAACTGATCAGCAGCTGATTCCAGGAAGCCCGGGGCAGAGCAACTCTGCCTTGGGCTTCCTGTAGTCAGCCGCTGGTCAGTTTCAGCAGCGGCTGACTTGGGGACGCCTGGGGCAGAGCAGCTCGGGTGCTGCTGGGTTCGTCCAGTAGCGCGGCCGCTCCTCGGCGCTACTGGACCAACCCAGCAGCACCCCAGCTGCTCTGCCCCAGGCGTCCTGATTCAGCCGCTGCTGAAACTGATCACCAGTGGCTGAATCAGGACTCCTGGGGAAGAGCATCTGGGGTGCTGCCGGGTTGGTCCAGTAGTGCCAAGGAGCGGTGCTGCGGGACCAACCAGCAGCGCCCCACCTGCTCTACCACAGGCCCCGGGCTTTGCTCCATGTCTCCCTGGTCTGCTGGGGGGGGGGCACTAGCTGCATCCCCCCCCCCAGCAGACCAGGGAGACGCGGAGCAAAGCGGCGGAGGACCCGGGCCGGACCCGCGGTGCTTCCAGATCAGCTGGAAGCGCCGCGGGTCCGGCCCGGGTCCTCCGCCGCTTGCTCCCCGTCTCCCTGGTCTGCTGGCTCTCCGAGCAGACCAGGGAGACAGGGAGCAGCTTTTCTCGCCCCAGAAGAGGCGGGCGGCGGGACCAAGCATCCCGCCGCTCCAGTCCTGCGGGGCGAGAAAATCCCCGTTCGTAACTGCGGATCCGACATAAGTCGGATCCGCGTAACTCGGGGACTGCCTGTATAAACCCAATCTGGTTAAACAAGTGATTTAACAGGAGCCTGAGTCTATTAAAGCCACTCAATAGCTCCTAGAGGAATGTTCGGCATCAGTGTGATCATAGAATCATAGAACCATAGAACTGGAAGAGACCTCAGAAAGTCATTTAGTCCAGCCCCCTGCTCTAGGCAGGACCAATTCCAACTAAATCAACCCAGCCAGGGCTTTGTCAAGCCGAGACTTAAACACTTCTAGGGATGGAGACTCCACTACTTCCCTAGGTAACCATTCCAGTGCTTCACCACCCTCCTAGTGAAATAGTTTTTCCTAATATCCAACCTGGACCTCTCCCACCACAACTTGAGACCATTGCTCCTTGTTCTGCCATCTGTCACTACTGAGAACAGCCTCTCTCCATCCTCTTTGGAACCTCCCTTCAGGAAGTTGAAGGCTGCTATCAAATCCCCCCTCACTCTTCCCTTCTGCAGACTAAACAGACCCAAGTCCCTCAGCCTCTCCTCATAAGTCATATGCTCCATCCCCCTAATTATTTTGGTTGCCCTCGGCTGGACCCTCTCCAATGCATCCACATCCTTTTTGTAGTGGGGGGCCCCAGAACTGGACACAATACTCCAGATGTGGCCTCACTAAAGCCGAATAAAGGGGAATAATGACATCTCTGGATCTGCTGGCAATGCTCCTCTTAATGCAACCTAATATGCCATTAGCCTTCTTGGCTACAAGGGCACCCACTTGCGTGGAAAAGGAGGAATCTGTATCTTCAAAAGAGAATGAGCATAGTGCAGTGGAAAGAAGATCAGGACAGTTCTCCCATAGAAAGGTATTTGGGAAGCAAAGTAAAGTCTGGGAGGCCTGGATTGAGAAACAACTCAGAGTCTAAATTACTTTTTAAAAAATGCTACTGCAATTTTATGTTTTTAAAAAGAATCCTGAAAATAAAACAATTGTTTTGGGTCCAGCAAAACATGATTTTTAGTTAATTTTTTAATTTGGCCACTGAACTGAAAAATTAGTAGCACAGCTCTCCTTTTTTTATTCTCAAAGGCATTTTAAAAATATCAAATACAATAAACATCTGAATTGCTTAGTTCCAAAAGAACATATTATGTAAGGAATCTCTCCATTTCTTTATTTCTTTTTTTAATATTCTGTAGTGTTTTTATTCCTCATGACAAAGTATGAAATATTGAATCTATAAGTAGCTAAACTTCAATTAAAGAATGTATTTATTACATATTACTTATGTTCTCTCCTACTCCAAACTATTTGTTATAGAGTGTAAGACAATATTATCTCTAAGACAAATAAAACGTATTGCAAAAAAGAGAAAGGGCGCACATGTATAAACATATAATATTTTCTTTCATTTAGAATAAGATGCGAAGGGCAGTCCTGGCTCCACTGAAGTCGATGGGAGTTCTGCTGCTGACTTAAGTCAAGTCCTCCTTTCATACAGGTTTCAAACAAATTCTGGCAAACTCGATAAATAAAAATGTTTGTTTAAAAAATAATTTTAAGCTTTGAAAGTGTAAATAGATATGCCACATACTTTTTTGTATATGACACATGGGAAAACAATTTATAAAGGAACAACTGAAGGATGCTTTTCTTTTAATAGAGTTCAGCATAATAAACGCTCATGTTGCATCAATAACATTCATTATAAAATTCACCCTGAATATAACAGAGGATTTATAAGAAGTTTTTAGTTTGTAACACAGAGCTTCAGCATTTGACAATCCAATTATACAAAAAAAAATTATCAAAGATCCCTGCAAATCTCATCTAAAAAAAGCAAGATTTTTCCACTCAAGTTCCATTAGGACAGAGCATTATGCCTGTATTCCCAATTCCTAATGTGGGCCAGAAGCTGATATTTAAGTTTGAGTTTGTCTGTAATCTTACTTGCTATTGTATTCAATAAAATGTCACCTGAGTGAACACTTCTAAAATAAGAGCTCTATAAATGTGTGGTGTCAACTGGCACTTTTTAAAGTGTCTTGAACTTTGAAGATGAATTTATGATCAAACGTGATTAAAGTACCGTGTGATGGGAAATAATTTTGCAACAGTGTTGTGCAATTGCTAGATTTAGCAAGTTACGGTTATCTACATTAATAGAATTCACAGTTCTTTTCACTTCTTGATCACAGTCCTTTTACATAGTGGCATACCTGTATAATTTGAAATTTCCTACACAGTGATTCAGGATTAGACACAAATATCTAATTATCCAGTTAAAAAAGTGTGGCTGCTCAGTATTTTTTTAAAAGTGTTGTTGTGTTATTTTTTACAGAGTTGGGAGATAATGTGATCTTTTTTGTGCTGACCAGCATAAATTATTGCTAAGATTCTGAAACTGGTTTTTTTTTTTTTTTTTTTTTTTATTAACAAACTCTGAGAGTGCTAAAGGCTCATTGGCCTACAAAAAGATTTCTTATATGAAGGACTTAGCTGGGGAGTGTGGAGGCAGGAAAAGGGAATAAGGGAATTTCTGTGCAGCCATCTTGGTCTTGTTAACAAGAGAGCAAGAGTCAGGCTAAGTCTGTGGCCTGACAACGTGAGATCTGTAATTAGATGCTGCCTTTGCCTCTCGCCTCCATACGGAGATAAGGATAGAATGCTAACTCTGGCAGGGACCTTGAGATAAGAAGCATCTGGGTGGAACTAAATAACTGTTAACCATTGGTGTTTGTAATGGGAAGGAGACTAATTGTTATTGTTATTATATTTAATAGACAGTATAGAAACTGCTTCATAATTGCTTGTATTCAAAGATCTGCCTCGGAAGGGGGGGGCTCCCCCCCCCATCCAAACCAGTTTTTCTCTTGCTGCAGCTCGTAATAAAACTGCCTCTGACTACTTGTTGCTTAAACACAACGCAGAGTGAAGGCTTGTTTTCTTCCACAGGAGTAATTAAAGCAGTGCTTCAAATCAGCTGAGAGCAGGGAACTTGGTGCATTAATTAATGGATATTGCCCATCTCCTAGAACGGACCTTGAATCCAGTCTCCTGTCTCCACAGCAGGACCAAGTACCATCCCTGGCAATTTTTTGCCCCAAAGGGCCTTTGCAAGGATTGAACTCATAATCCTGGGTGTAATAGGCCAATGCTCAAACCACTGAGCTATCCCTTAGTAATCGGGTTTCTAACTGTCATATTCACGTTTTTCATGATATATTGACAACTCTAATGCCCACACAGTCCACATGTGATGCCACTTTGACTTTCGCAAGGTGTATGTGGCACTAGAGAGATCCATGTGACGCCACTCTGACTTTTTACTACCCAAAAGCAGGAGAAGAGTTCCACCTGCCAGTCATTGCCAATAGCCTCAAAAGGGGATGAACAGGAGAGTCCATCACTATCCCCAGGCACCGCGATAGACAGAAGATTGTTCTACTGGCTCCCAGTCACCCACTGTCTGTATACAGAAGAAGGCAGGAGCATGATACAAGGCTGAAGATTCTGTGGTGTTTCCCCTGCCCTGGGCTTGTAGAGAAGGTGAAGAGGATGGGATATATATGAGGAGCCTGCAAAAGGTCTGGAGTGGTAAACAATGAGATGAACTGATTTATCAGGAGCGTTTTAGGGAATTTACATGATTCAGGATGCCAGTCTAGTGAAGCTCAGGATCAGAGCAAAGGATGGAACATATTTACTAGGCCAACATACATGTGTTATGAGTTACCTTGTTTGAGCTATAAGACTTTCCTTTCCTTCATATTCCTTGTTGTATTGATTAACATCCAAATATAAGCATTTCATGTCTATTGAGCTATGATTCCAGTATACTACTCCTCAAAATGAAAGTTTGATAATCTTCTGGACTTCAGTAAGAATGGTTCTCAGAACTAACACTGGAACTGGTAAAATAATGTTAGAATGAACTAAAAAAAATTGACAAACTAGTAGTAAATAATGTGGGGGAGGGGACTTAGATGGCACACACATCCACATCCTGACCCCTGACCACTGTGCGTCAGACTACATCAATAGAAAGGGGTATTTTTTCATGGTCCATAGGCCTTCACGGATCACAAGGAACACTTCAAAGACATCAGTGTTGGCTGGTCGAGAAAGGCGCATGACACCCTCATCTCCTGGAACTCCTGCTTGTTCTGGAAGATGAACGCAAGCACTTTTTTCCTCAACCACACCATCAGAGTCAGGGAGGTGGACATACCCATCTTCATCCTGGGCAACACAGTCTACCCCTTGCTCCCATGGCTCATGAAGCACTACATGGGCAGCCTGGAACCCACACCAAGGGGCACTTCAACCCTAGGCTGAGCATGTACCATATGGTTGTGGTGGAATGTGTTCATCTGTTTAAAGGGGAGGTTCAGGAGTCTCCTTACCTCTCTGAACCTCTGCAACCACAACATCCCATTTGTGGTGGTAACCTGGTTTGTGCTCCACAACCTACGTGAGAGCAAGGGGAAGACTTTTCTGCCGGGGCAGGGGCAGAGGCTGAATGCCTGGCCCGGGATCAGCTACACCCATGGGATTGCTACACCCATGGCCCGGGGACAAGCAGGCATGGGAAGGTGCCGGCCAGGCCATCAGCCTGCAGGGGAGGGGACGAGGTGGCTCAGCTTCCTACGGTATCCTACACACATAGGGTTCAACACTAGTGGTGTCATGCAAAGAGAGAACTTCTATCTCTGCCCACTGGAGGGATGTGTGTGTTGGGGGACGTGTGTGTAAGCAGTGGATGCTGCTGGCCAGAGAGAGTGCTAATGGGTTCCCTTCCATTCTTCCCCCTGGCAGGTTCCCATGCATAGGATCAGTCTCTTCTGCATCACCACTGTTGACCAGGAGTGAATGCTGCCTGAGTACAAGCATGACCCTGTTCCATGTGCGGCACTACTATGTGGTTCCATGATTCCAGACTCCTTAGTGGAGGCTTGTCATGGGAAGGTGTCCCACCACAAAAGCTGGAAATAGGCAGGACTCCCAGGAACCTTGTGAGGAGGACTGAGGGGTTCCTGTATGACAGAGTCATGTGGCTGACTACTCTGGACTGGCATTCCATGTGCACCCACATGCACAGGTTGTTGTGCAGCTCCCAGGCCAAGTAAGCTGAGAGAGGAGTGCGCAGCCCCTTGCAGCCCTTCACCTGCCCCCGTGTTTATATAGAGAAAGACTCTAAAACTCACCTGAAGTGCCTTCTCTGGGTTCATCTGAAGCCTAGGATACATCCTGGGAGGGGAGGGTTGGCTCCAGGATGAGGAGCAGGTCCTGGCTGGCGGGTATGGTCACCTGGCTGCCTCCTCCTTCTCCTCCTCCTCAACCCTGACCTCGTAGGGGCTGATGCTGGGCATGTCCTGGCTGAACTCCACAACAATGGGGGATGTGACCAGCTCCCTTCCCAGGATGGCATCCAAATGGTCGTAGTATCAGCAGCTGTGTTGTGCTGTCCCTCATCTGCTCTGCTCCCTGGCCTTTTGCGTTAGGCCTGCCAGAGCTCTTTTATTTTCATCTAGCACTGGCTGAGTGTCTGGGTTTGGCCTTGCTTGGCCAGACAGGCAGCAATCCAGCCATATACCCCAGCCTTTCTTTTTCTGGTGCGTAGGTCCTGGAGGCTGGTCTCCTCCCTCAGTCCTCAATGAGGTCCAGGATCTCTGCACCAGTCCCTGGCCAGTGGCAGCTGAAGGAACAGCAGGACTGCTGGCAGCCATGGGAGGGTCTGCTGAAGTGTTGAAGTTGCTCATGGCTACCTGACTTGCTGCTTTCTTACACGGGGCTTCCAAAGATGGCCACATTTGAGAAGCCCTTCTCTTACTGCTGGGAGTTTTAAGCTCCACATATAAAAGTGGAGATGCCAGATGTGGCCAGAGTGGTCACAGTTGCAGCTGTGAGAGGCCTCTGGAGGCCAGTTATTTTGAATTAGCAGCATCAGAGCGTCCCCACTAATGTTATGTTGAAATAACTATTTCAGAATTAGTGTTATTCCCCAAGGAAACTAGGAGTACAAATTTTGAAATACAGAGTAGTGTGCATACTCCACTTATAAATTGGTAGTGTGTACGCTCTGGGGCAGCGGAAAGGAGTATTTTGAAATAGCACCCTACTGTACAGCAGGGCTTTATTACTATGTTTTGTTCTCATCAGAGATAGTCTCAGAGACTAGAAATAATGTGTTCAAATGTAGATCTGGGTTTCATTGATAAAGTGGATTTTGGATTTGAAATAGAGTATTTTCTTATAAAATTTTATTCTACCTTTTGTTTTTTACCTTGATGATTTCACCCAAGTGAGTATATTGTCGTTATGAATACTATATTGATTTTTCTATCTTAGCACCTTATGTGGTACCTTACAGTCAAATCACTTTTAATGTGGATTGCATATGGTCAATGTGATGGAAGTCCTAATCAGCATGAAAATTCAATTGGACTCATGCAGCTTTCCTGCTTGTAAGATTCAAACTGAAATTTTCAAGTCTCAATAACTTTTCTGCAACCATGGCTCATGCACAGGTCAGAAAGGCAAATTTATCTTATCTAGCTTTTATTTAATTTTAATTTTATTTTAATATAATAGGATTTTCTCAGTTTTGAGAGAGAGCACTGATATTAGTAACTTGATTTTAATAGGAAAACTATATATTCAACGAAACTTATTCTATCGAAACAACTTACTTAAAGCCACATTTACATCATGTAGAAAAGATTACCTGGCATTTGAAAGTCTAAATTCAGACTGTGGAATTTTGAAATGAGGTGATTGAAGTATGGTCTGGAAAATTCTGGGCTAGCAAAGTTCAAAAGATTTTCAGCTGGAAACAGTTTTCAGTTTCAGTTGGAGCTGGACTGGACAGTGAAGTGAAATAAGGATTTGATCACTCTGATAACTCAAATATTTGATGTTTATTTTCTAAATGTTCTGATACAATTAAAATGTTTATATTTAAATTAAAAAGTGTGATTGGCTGATTCGTTTTTTGGAAGATATTTCCCCTTATAAAGCAATGGTAATCTCTGAGAATTTTCATGGTTATAGCTCTAAGTTTTAAAAATATATATTATTGGGAAGATTTCAATAGTATACATTCCTTTGTGGTTTTTTAGTCTTCACAAAATATATATTTGAACATATTCTTGGTTTTTTTCCCAAATACCTTTTGTGGAACAGTGTTTCTGTTCTGTATAAAAATCTACCTTGTTGGGATGTAATACGTTTAGAGATTGCAACTTGTCAATACAATTCTAGCTGTGAATCAAATCAATGTTTATCTTTTTTCCGTCGTTAGATTGCCTTATTGAGGTGTTGATTAAATGATGAGGAAGACTGCTGTTGCAATTAACACTAAATGAGATTTGTTAATTGGCTTTTTTGAGGCAAATCAGAACTTTTCTTCTTCTGTCCTCTGTTTGATATGAGTTCATATGTGGAGCAGTACTAGTGAAAATTAACTATGGAAGGGTTGACACTAAAAATCAATCTGTTTAATTTATGTTCCTACAACACAAATTAGAATTTAAATAGAGTTAAAGGAAATTATAAATGCTGTTTATAATGTTGGCTGTATAATTTGCTCATTTGCTAATTAGATTAATTAAATTTGGTATCTTACATTTGAACCAAAAAGAAAAATCCTATAACCCAACAACCTACTAATGATCAAAGATGAATGATCCCTTTAGGGGACTAATTCAGAATGCATATCTGAAAAGTGCTCTAGTCCAGTCTATTTGCATTTAGCATTGTTGGATTCATTTATTTGTATGCTGAAAAAGGAAGCTTGTCAAACCATTGGAAGGTGGTGAAGTCATACTTTTTATATCTAGGGAATCTTTTTTTTTTTCCTTATAGTGAGAAAAACGATACAGAATTCTGGTGCATTAGTCTTGCAAAGACTCAAGCATATCCTTAAGTTTGTTTAAAGTTAATCTCCTTTGTCAATTTTTGCAGGATTGGAAACCCAGATCTACAAAGGGGATTAGGCATTGCAATGCTACCCATGATACCCAAAAGTTCATGGGTATCTAGAAAATCACAGGAACAACAATGAGAATCAGAAAACCTGAGTTAGGTACCTAAACTTTCAGTACAATGAATGAGAAGAGATAGGAGCGTAAGGTTAGGATCCACAAAAGTCAGCATGCTATGTGGGGAGCTTGTTTAAACTCTCCAGTAGAAGATGCAAATTTACAGGGAATATCCTACATCCTGCACCACTCAGAGTTTGGGACTTCGATTTGGGATGGAGGATTTGCTACTCTCTGCTTCCAATAGTCAGCTGTGAATCCCTTTCTGGCATCAGCCGCTTAGTTTCCTGAGGCATTTCTTCACATAGTGTAACAAAATGGACAGAAGAGAGGATGGTGGTGCCCACTTTATAACCTTTTAGCCCAGTACAGTACTCACCTTGGATGTGGGAGAACCATTTTCAATTCCTTCTGGAATAAGGGGTAAGAAGACCTGAACAGATGTTTCCCATCTCTAAGGCTACATCTATATTGCACCTCTCTTGAGGAAAAGCCTATGCAAATGAAGCGTGGATTAGCATGTTGTTGCACTTCATTTGCGTAATTAATTAGGGGCCATTTTTGCGCAAGGGCTTTTGCACAAAAAGGAGCTGTGTAGATGGCTGTACTTCCTCATTTTTCAGGAAGAAAGGTTCTTGTGCAAGAGGGGGGTTTTGCGCAAAAAGGAGCCATCTACATAGCTCCTTTTTGCACAAAAGCCTCTTGCGCACAAAAATGGCCCCTAATTAATTATGCAAATGAAGCACGGCAATATGCTAATCCACGCTTCATTTGCATAGGCTTTTGCACAAGAGAGGTGCAGTGTAGACGTAGCCTAAAAAAAGGGCTCTAACTTTTGAGCTATGGGATATTCTGGTGGAGAAGGCTTTTTTTCAACCTCTCCTGTTAACCTACCCCGTTGGTTCATCAGTGCTCCTTACGAGGCATAAGACAAAATCATTTCCTGAGATAAAGCAATCTTGTCTGTCAGACACTAGAGCATCTTCATTTTTAGCACAGCACTTGTCACTTGTGATGTTTGGTAAGACCTATTTGAATCTTGTTTAATTAATTACAATGTCTTGCACTGAACTACAGCTCTTATAATTGCAACCCTGCCAAAGAATATATAGTGGCCAATGCACTAATCTATTTCGCTCTTGGTTAATGTTAATGAATTATTGATTTGAAAAAGTGCTAGTTATGCATGTTTTAAAATGCCTATTTCTACTTGTCTCTACCTGCTGTCTTATAGTACATAATCACTAAGAGCTTGATTCTCTAATGTGCAGAATGCCCTGACCTCCCATTAAAGACAAATGTGAGCTGATAGTACTCAGACTTTTTCAGAGAACACGGTACCTCTAGAGCTCTGGTGGAGTTCCTGGGGTGTATGCTGGATTGTGGGACCACTGAGACTTTTTTCCCCATCAACCTAGACTTCTTCTGTGATGCCGTTAGCAAACTACAAACCCCAGGCAGGTACTGTACTTACACAGAATGTATAGGCAGGGACACACTCAACTGTGTTACTTGAATTCTTTGCTGGGCCCTCATGAACCAACAATAGAGAGGTTCTAGTTAATTCCTCCCAGCTCCTCAGCCTTGCACTGTATTGCACCAGTGAGAAGCCTGACCAATGCAAGTTCATTATCTAAGTCTGCTCCTCCCTCAATGTGGAGAGGATACACTAGCCATTGTAAACTGAGCTGAGATTTCTAAATCATTTCAACCAAAATACACGGTTTTATGTAAATTGTAAAACAGATTCATTAACTATAGAAAAATAGATTTTAAGTGATTATAAGTACCACATGTAGAGATCACAGTTGATGCCTAAGAAATATAAAACAAAATTTCTTAATATGAATTGTATAAACTAACCAGGATTTGAATTAAGATGGCAGATGGCATGGTTTCTTAATGCACAGGCTGCAAATCTTTCCCACTCCAGGATCACCCTTCCCAGTCCTAAGTATTTGTCTTCCAGATGTGTTTCCAGGTGTTGAGTTATGGGGAGTAGTGAGGCCAATTATGATGTCATTTCCCCTCTTTTATATTTTTCTAGTTTGCTGGAAAATTCTTTTGCTATGTGAAACAAGCAATCTCCATTTTTCATGTGCTCTCTGTGCAATGGTTGGGGGGAGAGTAAGTTCCCTTCAATGGGCATCTAGCTACTCATTATAGTACTTGAAAGGTGCTTGTGGGTGTTCCCAACCTCATAACATATTTCAGTAACACACACAACAAAATTCATACCTTGCCATACCCATGATAGAATGATAGCACATGCAATCCAACAGGATACTAATGTTCAACATATGAAGAATGTTAAAATGATATCTTACAAAGCATACTTTGTGCAAAACATAATTATATGACAGTGGTCAATTTGGGGATTTTAAGTGCTGCTTTAAGGTGCAGAGTACCAGAAGTAAGCTTGTAATTAATGTCTTAAAGACTCAGAATACTGGATAATTCAGTACTAATTGTCTTTAATTCTGGTGACATGGCTTAGAATTACCTTTAGGATGCCATCCAACTCTGAGGCTGATACAAGAATTTATCTTTGCTTATAAATTTGACCTTGGGAGGGTTGTTTTGAAATAAAGTCCTAGTGTAGAACAGGGCTGAGTAATTGACATGATTCGAAAGTCAGAGTGTCCACTGTACCAAGCATGTTATTTTAAAATACCATGCCGTGAAATTTGAAATCTGTACTCCTGCTTTTCATCAGGAGTAACGCTAATTCCAAAATAGTTATTTTGAAATAATAGCACTGTGAATTCTCTGGTGCCACTATTTTGACATAATTACTCCTCAGAGTAATTACCCCCACATGCATACACACAGTGCTTCCTGGGGCTCTAAGTCTGAGGTAGTGCATCCACATTAATGGAGCCTGCCTTGGACTAATTGTGAGGCTTCCTTATAGTGTGGACACGCTAGTTTGAATTTCTTAAATTGGGAGTTATTAAGTTGAATGTAATAGATTTCAAATAATTTCCTAGTGTAGACATGGCCAAAGTGTTCTCACTCGAAATACCTTTGATTCTTAGAACTATAACAAGCAACAGCATGTAATCTTCTGTACATTTGAGAGAGTTTATCTGTCTTGCTATTTGTTTGTCTGTTTGTTCAAGAACTCCTCCTAAATGATAAGAGCTAGAACTATCAAAATCGGCATGCAACTTCCTCTTATTATAACTTAAAGCAAGGTAAGGGTTTGGTTGTGCCAGGAAAATGAGATATGCTAAAATGGGATTGCTTCTCATAAAATCATATAGAAAAGAGACAGAATCTCCAGGCAGGTGAAAGGGGCTGACAAGGGGCATCTCCTCCCATTGTGTGGGACTGCCTCAGCCCCCAGCCTCCCAACCACCAGTCACCCTTTAGGAAGTGCGGGGCAGGGCTGACATCGCCCTCTTCCCCCTGATTTGTACAGGGACATTGCTGGCAGTGAAGGGAAAGTGGACAGTTTGCTGATTCCTCAATCTGTCTGGGAAGTACAAGGGACAAATGAGCTGTGCACTTTGCTCTCAATCCCTGACAGGGACATGAAGCGGAAGAGCAGGCAGCCCTGATACGAATCTCAAAGTGGACTTCAGCCTCCCTGCTTTTCCCGCCAATCCACTTATATACACTCACACACACAGAGCCCCCTGCCTAGATCCCTTCCTCACTCCCCAACACTGACTTCTGCACTCCCCTCTCTACCTCCCACCTCCCACCTCCCTGCCCTGAGCCCCTTATTAAGCAATGTTGAGTAAATATGCTAGTCTAATAATAACAAGAACAGAAACACATTGAAATGTAGGAAAGCTTCTAACCTACATAAATGAGAAAACATATTTGCACTGGAAGATAGCAATGCTATTTATGTGCTTTTTTTCATTGATGTCACTTTTCAGTTGATGAGGTATGCTTTGGGGTTGTGGTTTTTTATAATCATTATTCTTTCCTTCTCCCAAATCTGTAGGTATTCAATGCTGATGGGCCTGACTTTCCTCTAATATAAAGCAGAAGTCACTGGAGTTACAAAGATTTAAAACTAGTTAGAGAAGATTTACACTTTATCATTGAAACATTACATATGCTAGGCTTGCATAATTTTTCTCCCAATCCTTATTTTTTACTCCTGTCACCATGCCCTAGCCAATCCATGCTAGTTCGGTGCCTCTTCTCCTCCTGTGATTTTCAGATGCTCTTCTCCATTTGAATCAGTCACATTGGCATGCATCAATTGACTCTGTTAGCAGTAAAGTTCTGGCTGCAGTTTTTAAGTAGATAAAGGAATGGAGACATTTGTGAGAAATTGATAAACGGGGAGATGAGGCTGGAATTGTGGAAGAGAGTTGAGAAAGGGATGGTGTAGTGACATGGTCATTATGCCCAAGGTAACTGCACCTCTAACTCCTTCATGGTGTACTTTAGGTTGCTGTTTCAATACCATAGCCCTCAATCACCTTTTTTTCATATGTGGCTCTCCCTCTAGAGGAGGGATTTATGTTGCAATTTGCTCCTGCAACTTATTGTGGTCACTTTAGTCAGTCTGAGTTGAGTTTAGCATCTACTGTCCTGTTCTCGCATAGAGCTTTTGACAGGGTTTACCAAAGATGACCCAGCATTCATAAAGCAAAGTGTTTCTTCAGAATCAATAGCATCACAGATAAGATATATTGAAAAGACTGTGCTGCATTAATGTATGTCTCTCTAATCTGAAAACTCTGACAGGTTTCAAGTCTTTTCAGACTGGACTGGGGGGGCATAAGTTTTTTTCTTCAGAGCCCTGGAACTTCTTGAATAATAATAATAATAATAATAATAATAAATAATACCAAAAGCACAATGATTTTAGATCAAACAAAATATGTTAATTCAACTCAAAATTAAATATTGCAAGTATTTTTTATATGTTTTTTAATAAAAGCAAGTTAAACAACCCAGTTTTGGGGTCCCCACTACGGAACACAGACTTGAGCCCAGCTGTCTCAGGTGTAGGCCTTAACCACTGAAGCTTTTTCTATTCTGGGGAAAATTGGAGCAGGATTCAAACACAGGTCTCTCATATCTGAGGTGTGACACCTGATTACCAGCTTACAAAATTACTCACTCCAGCATGTTAATTACTCAACTCTTTTATGCAAAATAACACATGCTAGCTTGGACCCTGAGTATGTATTCAGGCTGCTATCCTGTACCTCCAGGCCATCACTGCAATCATTGATCAAGATAGCTAGATCTAAGGTAGGTTGGATAGATCTACATACTGCTGTCACCCCTGATTTCAACGTAGCCCATTCCTCCAAATAAGAAACAATATTGGATATCGATACTAATGTAAGTATGTCACTGGTTGGTCTGCACTCAATGATTTCAGAGTCTTCAAACACTGCTGTCTGCAGTGGCTCACCACTTTAAGTGCTTCCCTTTTGGCAGACTACCAGGAGAGAAAGGGCAGATTCCCCCAAACTAGTGGCATATTCTATCATTAGATTTCATCAAGCCAGTAACAAATGTTACAACAGTCTTTTCATGGAGTCACAGACACTTAGGCTGTCCAGTTTATTTTGTCACCCATACAAACTGAACTGAGTGATAATGATCACAAAAAACTACAAATCACACCACATGACGTTGTGGTCAGTCCCAGATCACTAACCATGGATCAACTGGTATTCCAGATCTTACAATGAAGACAACATTGGCAGCCAATTCTATAGTTAGCTAAATATAGGACTATTCACTAAGAAAAACAGAAGTGTTGGCTTGTTTAGCCTAATCAAAAGAAGGTTGACGGAAGATATGACTGCTCTCTATAAATATATCAGAGGAATAACTAACAGAAGGGATAGAAGTTATTTACGTTAAGTGCTGATATGGAACCAGGAACAAATGTATATTATCAGGCCAACAACAAACGTAGGCTTGAAATTAACCAAAAAGAGCAGTGTGAACAAAAAATCTAATTGGCTCAAGACCAAACTTAATACATTTATGGAGGGGTTGGTATGATAAAACTGCCTATGTTGGCATGTGGCCAACTGGTAATTTCAAGTAGCAAAAATCCCCAGTGGCTAGAGTTGGAACACTGGATGGGAAGGACTCTGAGTTACTACAGAGAATTATTTCTCATGCGTCACCTGGGGGAGGGGATCTTACCATGTGCTCAGGGTCTAATTGATAACCACTTTTGAGGTCAGAATGAATTTTCCACTATATCAAACTGGCATAGTCCCTGAGGTATTTTTGCTTTCCTCTGCAGCTTGGACACAGGTCACTTGCAGGTTTAAACTAGTATAAATGGTGAATTCTCTGTAGCTGGATGTTTTAAAACCATGATTTGAGGACTTCAGTAATGTAGTCAGAGATGAGGGGGCTATTTCACAAGTGGGTGAGATTCTGTGGCCTACAATGTGCAAGAGGTCAGAATAGATTATAACAATGGTCTGTTTTGACTTTGAAGTCTGAGTCTGAAGTTAAAGCAGATAAAATACATTGTCAGGTGAGTCAAATTTATAAATCCATAATGATATCAAAGATTAGCAATCTGCCAGTTTCCCAGTTTTTAGGACTACTCATAATAACTATAAATATCTCTTTTACCTTGTTAGAATCAAAACAGTCCAGAAATAAAGGATCTCTTGGAATAAGTACTTTTAGCTTGTTTTTACAGATGACAATCTAACAAATGTTTGTACCCACACAATGGCCAATAGCCATGAATGTGGCATCATCTTCATTTGCATGTAATGGGTTAGTTAGCTACAGGGGTATACATAGGGTAAAAGGAATAGATAAGTGAAAACAAAGCAAGTAAACTTGCAGTAGTTTTCATGCATCTTACTATACACTTATAATAGTACACAGTTGAGACCTAGGATGATTTAATTACCATTAATGCATAATAAAAATGTAATGTAATACACGTTGGACCTCGCTGGTCTGGCACCCTTAGGACCTGACTGGTCCTGAAGGAGGAAGTTTGCTGGATCGGGGAGGTCGGGCCTTCTTCTGATAGACTCCAGGCTCTCCAGGGGTTTTTTGCTCCCCAATACCTGGACCACTGGACTCCCAGCTCCTTGGTTAGCTCTTGGACTGCTGGGGTTCCAAGGCCAGCCACAGGGCACCAGGACTCTGCTGCTTTGAGCCAGGGCTCTTTGGTTCTTAGGCTCTCTGGTCCAGCAACATCCATAGTCTGGAATTGCCAGAATTGGTCTATAGCTCTAGTCTAAGCTGGTCTGTCAGCATCACAACTGCATTACAACCAGTGGAGCTGACTGTAGTGATGTAGACTGAAATAGTGCTGACTGGCTGTCAGCCTTTTTTATGTTAAATTGTTGCCTGGACACCAGATTGCTCAGAGACAGTGGAAGATTATAAGAGAAAAGCCAAAGAAAGCACTGCACATGAAGAGAATTAGATCACTGTATATACTTCCCCCAGAGTAATATTTAAATCAATACCAAGTGGACCAAGAGTGATATGAACATCATGATTCATGAAGTACTACTAAAGGCAACACAACAAATTATTTGGGTCAATATAGTATTTAAGAGTAGGTCTACTTTTCAGGTAGTATGGGAATGAGTAAACTTCTACAGAAAGCATTAGTTGGTACTAAAAATAAACCACAAGCTGCTCCCAGATCAACACTCTCATTACATTAAATACATAACTTTTAATCACAGCATAGGCGTCATCATACACAATTAAAAAAAAGTACCTAACCTTGCTCTAAATTAACCTCATATTAAGACTCGGGAAAAGTAAGTGCTAGTAGCACCAAAACAAGATACTCAAAGCAGACATCTTTTCCTCTCCTATGATTTTCTTGAATTTGAAAGGCAGGGCAGCATGAAGAAATGGGAGGAGAAGGATACAATTAGTTACATGGAGAGGATAAAACTGAAACCCAATTCAAATTCCAATGCAGCTTGCGTAAGTCTGGAAAAATATTTTGAGTGGCAATTTTTTGCTCTTATAAATTATTAGCTACATCAAAGGCAACAACTGTTGATGTTTCCTGTAAAGTTAATGGAATTGGGATAATTTATTCCTGCTGCGTGTGTTTGTGAAAAAGGGGCCATATTTTGACAATGCAATACAATAAAAAATATAGATGTCATAATATAGTATTTCACATCTATTTTTCTGTTTGCTTATACACCTATTTCCTCTCATGTGCCTCATGCCACTGCAGACCAAGAAATCACATAAACTGACTACAGAGTCCGATTCAATAAGATCAGAAGAAATAGCAAGGAGAAAAGTACAAATGTATTAGCGTGAATTTTCTTTCAAGACAGGAAGATGAAAATATCAATTTTATTATCAATTGAGAGCTTTGTTTACTGCTGTCAGTGATTAGAAAACCAAACACTGCTCTGACTTCAGTGAAGCTATGACACTCTACATCATCTGTGGACCTATCTGATATTAGGGCTATGCAGTATTGTAGCCAGACATGAACCCCCTTTCCCCCCTCCCCCCCCGTAACATCCATCTTTGCTTGCTTGAAAGCATGCAGGGCACACAGAGCAATAAAACAGCATGGTCTTTGAAAGCCTTGAACAGGAGGCCCAGATATGCCAGTTCACCCAGGGTATGTCTACACTACAAAGTTAATTCGAACTAACGGACGTTAGTTCGAATTAACTTTGATAGGCGCTACACTAGCGCTCCACTAGTTCGAACTTAATTCAAACTAGCGGAGCACTTAGTTCGAACTAGGTAAACCTCATTCTACGAGGACGGTCCCCAGCAGACCACAGGCACCTGGACTGAAGCGGCAGCAGCGGCGGCTCCCCGCGCTTCTGAGGCTTTGCCAGAGCAAAGGTCTTTCATGTGTGTATGGTTGCTTTACATGATAATATTTCACCTGTCCTGTTTATGTAACACTTTAAAAATCAGCAAAAGGGTTATATAAATAAAATTTATTATGAAACAAAAGGCAAAAAACTATTATGTACATAGTTTAGTCCTATTCAGTGTCTACTCGGCGCTTCTTGGCTTGTCTCTTGTATTCATTAAATGGAGCATCTCTTGTCACTGTCCAGCAATAGTCTGCAAGCATTGATGGGCTCCATTTGCCCTGATAACATTTCTCCATTGTTGCAATGTCCTGGTGAAATCGCTCGCCGTGCTCGTCGCTCACTGCTCCGCAGTTCGGTGGAAAAAAATCTAGATGAGAGTGCAAAATATGTATCTTTAGTGACATGTTGCAACCAAGGCTTTTGTATGCTTTGAGGAGGTTTTCCACCAACAACCTGTAGTTGTCTGCCTTGTTGTTTCCGAGAAAATGTCTTGCCAGTAACTGGAAGGCTTTCCATGCCGTCTTTTCCTTGCCACACAGTGCATGTTCAAATGCATCATCTCAAAGAAGTTCACGAATCTGAGGACCAACAAAGACACCTTCCTTTATCTTAGCTTCACTTAACCTTGGAAATTTTCCACGGAGGTACTTGAAAGCTGCTTGTGTTTTGTCCATGGCCTTGACAAAGTTCTTCATCAGACCCAGCTTGATGTGTAAGGGTGGTAACAAAATCTTCCTTGATTCAACAAGTGGCGGATGCTGAACACTTTTCCTCCAAGGCTCCAATGACTGTTAGAGTGGCCAATCTATCTTGATGTAGTGGGAATCTTTTGCACGACTATCCCATTCGCAGAGAAAACAGCAGTACTTTGTGTATCCAGTCTGCAGACCAAGCAAGAGAGCAACAACCTTCAAATCACCACAAAGCTGCCCCTGATGTTGGTCATAGTTTATGCACCTCAAAAGTTGTTTCATTTTGTCATAGGTTTCCTTCATATGGACTGCATGACCAACTGGAATTGATGGCAAAACATTGCCATTATGCAGCAAAACAGCTTTAAGACTTGATGAATCAATGAACAGTCTCCACTCATCTGGATCGTGAACAATGTTGAGGGCTGCCATCACGCCATCGATGTAGTTGCAGGCTACAAGATCACCTTCCATGAAGAAGAATGTGAAAGATCCTTTTGACGATCACAGAACATGGAAACCCTAACATCACCTACCAGGAGATTCCATTGCTGTAGTCTGGAGCTCAACAGCTCTGCCTTACTCTTGGGTAGTTCCAAATCCCTGACAAGGTCATTCAGTTCACCTCATGTTATGAGGTGTGGTTCAAAGGAGGAGGATGGGAGAAAATGTGGGTCCTGTGACATTGATGGTTCAGGACCAGAAGTTTCATCCTCTTCCTCTTCCACATCTGACTCAAGTGAGAATGATTCTGGTGCATCAGGAACCGGCAGTCCTTCTCCGTGGTGTATTGGGCGTATATCTGATGGAATATTTGGATAATGCACAGTCCACTTTTTCTTCTTTGACACATCTTTCCCAACTGGAGGCACCATGCAGAAGTAGCAATTGCTGGTAGGATCTGTTGGCTCTCTCCAAATCATTGGCACTGCAAAAGGCATAGATTTCCTTTTCTTGTTCAACCACTGGTGAAGATTTGTTGCACAAGTGTTGCAGCATATGTGTGGGGCCCACCTCTTGTCCTGATCTCCAATTTTGCAGCCAAAATAAAGGTGCTAGGCTTTCTTAACCATAGTGGTTATACTGCGCTTTTGTGATGCAAAAGTCACTTCACCACAAACATAGCAGAAGTTATCTGCACTGTTCACACAAGTATGAGGCATCTCTGCTCACTTTGGCTAAACAGAAATGTGTCCCTTTGCAAAATCAAACACTGACAAATAAGAGAGCACGACACTGTATGATTTCTAGAGCTGATATAGGGCAATTTGTTCAGCAGAGTGATGTAAGCTTTGTTATGATTGCATCATCCATGACTTCTAGGCATAACATGATGCAATTCATATCATGTACGATGCAATACCAGTTTCAGATTGCATCATTCATTGTTTTGCCTAAAAAGACAGTACTGTCCAAACCCAGTCATAGATTTATTCATAGATCCAGTCAAAGATGTATTTTAGTCATTTATGGTTTAAATCGAGATACCTTCCCTTCATAACTCACTTATACTCCGCCATTCGCAAGTCAAGGGTCGTATATACTGACCCTATAGCATATCTTGAAAACTAGAGCCAATCAACAATTTTAAGCATCATTTTCATTCTCAGTGACCTAGAATTAGTAAAGTTTGACTACATTTATTTCAGAAGCATTTTGGCTGTAGAGCAGTGAATCAGTTTTGTCATTAGTCTTTGCTTCCTTTCTATTTCTGAACTCTCTATTTTTTGAGAGGATGATGAGAAGTGAACATACTGTTTTAGGTGAGCATGTACCATCAATTTAATGTATTGACATATTTTCAATCCCATGTCTGCTACAACTTAGTATCATTTGTTTGCATTTTTGTCCTTTGCTACATTTTAAGCTAATGGTCTTTATTGAGTCATTGAGTGATTCCTGCATTTAAGCATAATAAAAGCTGTCTTTCCCTTAAAGGATTACAAAACACTATACTAACTATGAACACACAGTGGAAATGAAATATAGAAATATAAAATTAGATAACAGCAATTAAACAAATGAAACAAAATTCACAGTAATATGGGTAATATGTTTTATGTATCAGTAATACTGGGGCATAATCTATTGTTGTAAAGCAAGCTTTTTCTGACCATGGCCTTCACGTATAGCCCATCCTGCCACACAAGGCCTCTCACAGAAAACCCAAACCGTGAGATACTCAGAGGAGCATGGGAAGCACAATGCAGTTTTCTGTAAATGGAATTTAACCTTACAGGCATCCTGGGACTTACAGGCTCTGAAAAATAGGGAGGTGAGCATGAAAAAATAGAACACAGCTGCAAGAAATAGTTAAGACTCTCTTGACCGGTCCTTGAAGGTAGGGAGGTAGGCATAGGGAAATAAGATGCAACTCCCATGCACACTGACCATGCCCACACCCGTCACTGTCCACGGGGCCATCAGGTGGGCATCATGAAAAATCCTATAGGGCAATATTTTACATTACCTCATTATCAGCCTATCAGGCCCGGCCAGGGAACAAATCCTAATAAGGTACCGGATATCAGGTTATTTTATAAAAGACCTTCGACCCCTTTGTTCAGCAAGGTTCCGAGTGTTGACGGCACGTGTCTTTTTTTTGCCCGGCTGAAGGATTGATCACCCTGAGGCTGCCTCCCCACCCTTCGAGTCAAAGATAGGGGTGCACGAATCCTGAGCATGCTCCAAGTTTTAGTGTGTCTTTATGTTGTTATCATGGCTGGATTTGTAAGTATTGCTTAAATATATTAGTCACTGGTTTAGTTAACAGTTGAATTGTGTTAATTTCACTGTGTAATTATGTAAAGTGTAACTGAGTTCTATTAACCACACTGGGTAAATTGTATAATCTTGTGTTGTGTAGTGGTGTTGTATTTAGGTTAAGTATAAGTGTTAGAAATAGTAACCCAGGAGTTGTTAAGTTGTAGAGGTAGATTAATAACTAAGGGTATGTCTACACTACCACCCCAGTTCGAACTAGGGTGGTAATGTAGGCAACCGGAGTTGCAAATGAAGCCCGGGATTTGAATTTCCCGTGCTTCATTTACATAAAGCCAGGTGCCGCCATTTTTAAATGTCCCCTCGTGCAGACTCCGTGCCGCGCGGCTACACGCAGCACGAACTAGGTAGTTTGGACTAGGCTTCCGAGGAGTCCCCCGTTTCATGAGGAGTAATGGTAGTTTGGACTAGGAAGCCTAGTCCGAACTACCTAGTCCGTGCCGCGTGTAGCCGTGCGGCACGGAGTCCGCACTAGCGGACATTTAAAAATGGCGGCACCCGGCTTTATGGAAATGAAGCCCAGGAAATTCAAATCCCGGGCTTCATTTGCAACTCCGGTTGCCTACATTACCACCCTAGTTCGAACTAGGGTGGTAGTGTAGACATACCGTAAGTGCACCAGCTGCCTAAAATAACCACAGAGGGGCTGGCTGTGGATGAAATTTTTATTATCATTATATTGGCTTTGTTTTTGTATTTTTTGTTTGCATGCTGCACTGCCTTAAGAGAATTAGAAACAGTGATTTGGTATAGTTGAATCGTAATCAAATAAGTTTGTAATTAGTTAAGTATAGCTAAGTTTAGGTTTTTCTACCCTGTATAAGCATTAGGTAATTGCTTATTTTTTAAAATCATTTGAAAGTTATTTGGTTTTGATAAAAGAATCATTCCATTTAATAAAAAATCATTTGTTTCACCATCATACAGTAGTTTTCACTGGGTAGTCAGCTTTAACCCTTGAGGCTCCCACCACATCACCGAACCAAGGTGTAACATCTATAAAATAACTTTTAACTCAAAAACTATTCTTACTTCCTCTGGTGGGTTGATGTTTGTAAAGAGCCATTCTACAATTCCAGGTTTGGGACGGATTTCTGTTTCTACAGTGTGAAAATTTATTGCGTATTTCTGTCTATGTCTTTTACCAACCTCAAATAATACATAGTGGGGTGTTTCTCACACTCGGGCAAGGGAAGGTCAAAACTAGGTTTGAGGGAGTCTGTGCAAACCCTTCCAATCAGAGAGAGGCTTATAGGAATTCAATCAAAGAGCAGCTTGCTAGGGCAGTCCTGATATAAGGAGCTTCTGAACAGAACAGAGAACAGTAGGGTCCTGATCAGTGAGGGTGAAGGACCAGTTCCCAGAGTCACAGACTCAGATTTGGAAGAGACCTCAGGAGGTCATTGAACCCAACCCCCTGCCCAAAGCAGGACCAACCCCAACTAAATCATGCCAACCAGCGCTTTGTCAAGCCGGGGCTTAAAAACCTCCAGGGATGGAGTCACAGTCATACCAGGATACAAAATATATTAGAAGGACAGAACAAGTCATACTGGTGGGAGAGTGGTGCTATGTGTGAAAAAAAATGTAGAATCAAATGAAATAAAAATCTTAAATGAGACAAAATGTTCCATAGAATCTCTATGGAAAATAACTACATGCTCCAATAATAAGAAAATAGCAGTAGGGAAATACTATCGACCACCTGATCAGGACAGTGGTAGTGACTATGAAATGCTAAGGGAAATTAGAGAGGCTATCAAAATGAAAAAAAAAACCCAATAGTAGTGGGGGATTTCAACTATCCCCATATTGACTGGGTACATGTCACCTCAGGATGGGGTGCAAAGATAACATTTCTTGATACCTTAAATGACTGCTTCTTGGAGAAGCTGGTTCTGGAGCCCACAAGGGGAGAAGCTATTCTTGATTTAGTCCTAAGTAGAGTTCAGGATCTGATTCAAGAGATAAATATAACTGGACCATTTGGAAATAGTGACCATAATATAATAAAATTTAACATCACTGTGGTGGGAAAAACACCTAAGCAGCCCAACACTGTGGCACTTAATTGCAGAAAGGGGAACTACACACAAATGAGGAAGTAAGTTAAACAGAAATTAAAAGGTACAGTGACAAGAGTAAAATCTCTGCAACCTGCATGGAAACTTTTCAAAGACACTGTATTAGAGGCCCAAATTAAATGTATACCCCAAATTAAAAAACAGTAAGGGAACCAAAAAAGTTCAACCATGGCTTAACAAGCAAGTAAAAGCAGCAGTGAAAGATAAAAAGACATATTTTTAAAAGTGGGAGTCAAATCCTAGTGAGGAAAATAAAAAGGAGCATAAACTTGTCAAATGAAGTGTAAAAATATAACAAAAAAAGCCAAAAAGGAGTTTGAAGATCAGCTAGCCAAAATTTCAAAAAGTAATAGCAAAATGTTTTTTAAGTACATCAGAAGCAGGAAGCTGACGAAACAACAAGTGGGGTCCTTGGATGATTGAGATGCTAAATGAATTATTTGCTTCAGTTTTCATGGCTGGAGATATTGGGGAGATTCCCAAACCTGAGCCTTTCTTTTTAGGTGACAAATCTGAGGAATTATCCCAGATTGAGGTTTCATTAGAGGAGGTTTGGGAACAAATTGATAAACTTAACAATAACAAGCCACTGGGACCAGATGATTCAAATGTGAAATTGCAGAACTATTAACTGTGGTTTGTAACCTATCCTTTAAATCTGCTTCTGTAACTAATGACTGGAAGATAGCTAACATGATGCTAATATTTAAAAAGGGCTCTAGAGGTGATCCTGGCAATTACAGACTGGTAAGTCTAACATCAGTACCAGACAAATTAGTTGAAACTATAGTAAAGAATAAAATTGTCAGACACACAGATGAACATAATTTGTTGGGGGAAAGTCAACATGGTTTCTGTAAAGGGAAATCATGTCTTACTAATCTACTAGAGTTCTTTGAGGGGGGGTCAACAAATATGTAGACAAGGGGGAACCAGTGGATATAGTATACTTAGATTTCCAGAAAGCCTTTGACAAGGTCCCTCACCAAAGACTCTTAAGTAAAGTAAGTTGTCATGGGATAAGAGGGAAGGTCCTTTCGTGGACTGATAACTGGTTAAAAGACAGGAAACAAAGGGTAGGAATAAATGGTAAGTTTTCAGAGTGGAGAGAGGTAACCAGGGGGGTCCCCCAAGAGATTGTCCTGGGACTAATCCTACTCAACTTATTTATAAATGATCTAAAGAAAGGGGTAAACAGTGAGGTGACAAAATTTGCAGCTGATACCAAACTGCTCAAGATAGTTAAGACCAAAACAGACTGTGAAGAGCTTCAAAAAGATCTCACCAAACTAAGTGACTGGGCAACAAAATGGCAAATGAAATTTAATGTGGATAAATTTAAAGAAATGCCCATTGGAAAATGTAATCACAACTATATATAAAATATGATGGGGACTAATTTGGCTACAACTACACAAGAGAGAGATCTTGGAGTCATTGTGGCTAGTTCTCTGAAAACATCCCCTCAGTGTGCAGCGGCAGTCAAAAAAGCAAATAGAACTTTAGGAATCAATAGAAAAGTGATAGAGAATAAGACAGAAAATATCTTATTGCCTCTTTATAAAACCATGGTACACCCACATCTTGAATACTGATAGATGTGATTGCCTCATCTCAAAAAAGATATTTTTGCATTGGAAAGGGTTAAGAAAAGGGCAACAAAAATTATTATGGGGTTTTGGAACAGGTGCTATAGGAAGAAAGATAAAAAAGACTTGGACTTTTCAACTTAGGAAAGAGGAGAATAAGGGCGGGGATATGATAAAGGTCTATAAAATAACATGTGTGGAAAAAGTGAATAAGGAAAAGTTTTTATTCCCATAACATAAGAACTAGGAGTGACCACATGAAATTAATAGGTAGCAGGTTTAAAACAAACAAAAAGGAAGTTTTTCTTCAATCAGCGCACAATCTACCCCAGGAACCTCCCTGCCAGAGGTTGTGGTGAAGGCTAGAACTTTAACAGGGTTCAAAAAAGGGCTAGATAGATTCATGGTGGATGGATCCATCAATGGCTATTAGGCAGGATGGGTAGGAATAGTGTCCCTAGCCTCTGTTTATCTGGAAATGAATGACAGGAGAGGGATCACATGAGGATTACCTGTTTTGTTACCTCCTTCTGGGGCATCTGGTATTGGCTGCTGTTGGCAGAGAGGATAATGGGCTAGATGGACCTTTGGACTGACCCAGTATGGCTGTTCTTATGTTCTTATGGAGATTCCACCAGCTCCCTATGTAACTCATTCCAGGGTTTCACCACCCTCCTAGTGATGAAACACCTTGGGTGGAACAGTGCTGAATAGGCTTAAGAGAGCAGAGAAAGAGAGAGAGAAGCTCCCACCTGATACCTGCCAGGCTGTGGTCCTTGATAAAAAGGGCCGAGAAGGTGCAAAGTTCATGGGACTGTAGCTCAGGGAAGGGAGGAGTCAAGGGAGAGAAGGATAAGAGAAGGCTGCTGTCAGAGGATCCCTGGGTCAGGACTCAGATTAGTGGGTGGGTGTGAGTCCCTCCCTCTTTCACTGTACTTTGCATGCTAGAGCATGGCCAATATAGACTGTGGCTTGCCCTTGAAGCAAGTTCTGTACAAACTGGGCCATGTGCAGTGTCAAATGGAAGCTTATGCTCTACTGATTCTATTTATGACACTCATGTACTTGTACGATTTTTGTATGTAAAGTTATGAATATGGGCTCTGTTCTTGTATTTAAAATGTTTTCTGGCTGGGAGGGAGCAATGGGCCTGGACTGCTTGTTATGAGAAAGGATTGTTCAGTGAATGGCCATGCTAACTAGCACAGCTTCATGGACAATGGCTATCAGAACGGCCAATACACACCTGAGAATGTGTCTGGAAACCTGCAGACCAGCCTGGTCTGGTCTACTTGTATGTGAAACACAGACAAGTCATTTGATCATGTGACCAGCTCCTGTTTGGGAGGCACCAGGAATATAAAAGTGCAATGAAGGTGTCTCCATCTTTTACTCAATCTTGCTTCTGATTCCAGGTGCATCCTTGCTAGGGAAGAGAGCTGGGAAGGATTGCTGAACCATCCTGAGACAGGATGTACACCCGAGACTTTTAAGCTAGCAGTTTGTAACATCTCTACTAAGAGACTGCATCAAGAACTTGGTGACTGATGTATGTAATGTATTCTCCTTAACAATCTTACTCTTAACCTTTTCTTTCTTTCTTTCTTTCTTTCTTTCTTTCTTTCTTTCTTTCTTTCTTTCTTTCTTTCTTTCTTTCTTTCTTTCTTTCTTTCTTTCTTTCTTTCTTTCTTTCTTTCTTTCTTTCTTTCTTTCTTTCATAAAACTTTAGATTTTAGAGGATTGGACCAGCATGCTCTTGTGGGTAAGATCTAAAGTGTAAATTTTCCTGGGCTGGTTCTTTGGACCCAGAAGGATCTGTTTGGAGTTGGTGAAATCAGTTTTATAACCTCTCACCTGTGTGAAAGGTCCGGGGATGATTGTGGCACAGGGAAAGCTGGGGCATGTGGGGGATTTTGCTCATGAGGCTTCCTGCTGGCCAGATTGGCAGCTGAAGTGCTCTGTGTGAATGGTTTGTGACCTGTTTGGGAAAGGTCTCCAGATAAGGGCTATAAATAGCCCTAGTTTTGAGCAATTTGCTCTGAGCTGACACCCTCAGTGGTGTCCAGACCTGGCCCGGTGTGTCACATATATACGTGCATTATATCTTTATCCCTTCCTTATCCCTAGATATACTCCTTAATGCCTTTATGGGACATCCTTCCTTTCTTCACTATTGATAGCACAGCTCTTTCTGACACAGAGGGAAGGGAAACAAGGGGAAGAATTGCAGGAATGGCTGAATATTTGTTGCAATTAGAAGCCCACAGAAGCAACTCCTGTCCTGCATGTTAACTAACTTGCAACTCACTACAATAGCATAGAAGGCAGTGGGTTCTTACATTAGATTGCCTAAAGAATCTAACTTCACAGTACCAAAGAGAATCATGTAAAGCACCCTAGATATATGATACATCTGTATACCATCTCTATCTGCTATGAAGCAAGAAAATCAAAAACATCTTTCAAAGAACACATGTTCTGGTGCCGTAGAGGTCATTATGTGTTTGATCCCTTTAGAATGTTAATCATTAACAAGAATTAGGCACTCACAAAAGTAATCAGAGACTATTGTTGCCTACAGCTGAGCAGACCACATAGGATGTGCTTTAAAAAAGACTAATACTTAAAGCTGTCATTTGAAAGCCAAGAAAAGAGCATTAAGCATTGTGCAACTTTTTAGCTAGATTGAACTTAGAAGATTGTCAAAAGAAAAAATATATAAGCTAAAGCACTGAACCAGCTCTGGGTAGGGATGCTATTATATTTGGCCACAGGAACTCAATTTATCCACGAGGATGAAAGCACAGATGGTTGTCTGAAGCAATACAATTCAGTTTTATGAAACATTACATAGTGTGGATCACATAGACTAGAAATGAGAAAATGAAGTGGGCAATCTCTGTGAGGACAGGTACTGCTCTCAGAAACCTGAAAGGGGGGGAATAAAGCATTAGCTCCTGGAAGGGTGAATGCTGTGTGTATGGAATTGGTATATTTTCCTTTGATGGCAGTTTTTTGCTCTTATTCGTGTCTTAATAGGAATAATTATCTCAGAGAAAAGATTAAATTAAATACTGGTCTTAAATATTCTTACAAAGCTGTTCCTTTTGGGGTATTATTTGCAACTTTCTTACTTGTGGTAGGTGGTGGTAGAGAGTACTCTCACCCAATTTAATCATCATCTAATTTGACATCAAATATTTGAATACAAACCCTATAGTGATGGAATAACACATACAATACAGAACGCCTGGATTTCTGAGAACAACTAATAAATATCTAAACTATAATTTTTATAAAGGCCTGCAAACCCTTATGCACATGATTAACTGTGACCATGTAAGGCATGTCTATACTGACTACACTGGAGATCCATCTTCTGCTGTTCAATTTAGTGGATCTAGTAAGAGCCTGCTAAATCAAACACTGAAGGTGCCCTTGGTCAGTGCTGGTACTCCTCGACTAGTGAGTACTGTGGAGACAGCACCAAGCTTGGCTTAAAGTCAGGGCCATAACAAGGGCGAAGTGAGTGAGGCACTTGCCTTGGGTGCATAGCTGAGGGGATGCAGAAAAGACAGCTACTACGTTGTCTTCACTCATGCCTTGCGCCACATCAGCACTCCCACCCGTGCCGAGGATGGTCTTGGCTCAGGTGCCAAATTAGCTAGTTACAACTCTGCTTAAAGTACTTTGACTCCAGCTACATTATTTACATAGTTGGAGTTGTGTACCTTAAGATGGCCTTCCTAATCTAGTATAGAGTTGGCTTAAGAAGTTAATAGGACATATTAGATTTTAAGCACTTGAGTATGTAAATGAGTCTTTATGAGACTGGGAAGATGAATTCTTGAAGCAGTTCCACTGGAACCAATGAAAAGATTCCCATTGATCTCAGGGCTTATCTCTGGGTTTTTTTTAGGTTTATGCAGCTTTTTGGCAAAGGCGGGGGGATTCACCAAAAAAGCCGCATCTAAACTACTTTCACTTTCAAAAGCTCTGCGATAGGAAGAAGATATCCTCTTTCAACTGTTCCTCAGTGGGAATTGGACTAGTCCTAAAATTCATAATCTCAAATGGAAGTACCCTAACCCTTAGCATCCCCCCACCTCCCTGTCTCCACATGGAATATCATGGATACAATAGTGGACAGGCAGCATTATCAAAAGTCTGCATCAGCACTGCAAACAAAATGTGTTTAAAACTTTTAATTTGGTGCATGTTTTATAACAAAGTGAAATTACTTTTTAGCCAAGGTTGTAAAGGTCAATGAATGGTCCTGTCATCATATTTTATTCTAACAGATAGGTGCATAAATCAGACATAATTTCTGTGGCCTTGAATTATATATACAGAATTGTTGATTTCTTGTTTTTAACATGCACTATATAGAGGTAATTGATACACACATTTAGCTAGTGTTATGTGCCTAAGTAATTAACTTGAACATTTAAAGGGGGTCTGTTTTAATGTATATATTTCTCCTCCTAATACAAATCATTATAATAAAAAAAACAAATTTACTATCTAAAACATTTTAGACTATGGGAAAGAGAAAACTATACTGTTTTGCTAAGAGAATGTTCCATTCAGTGATTTATTTTTGTTTATCTGGCCAAAGAAAAGTACAGAAAATGGTAAAACAGACATACTGATTAATAAACCTTCTTGTGACCTAATTGTTTTTTTAGAGTTCCAGGACACTCCTAATACCTCATGACTGTGTACTCTGTTGGAATTATGATTGTTCCCTAAGCAGCAGAGTTCCTTTTTTCCCCTCCTCTATTCCTTGTACACCTGCTCATGAGCAGCCAGATTATAACCCACAATTTAGAAAACTTTGCTGGAGAGATTGACAAGAAAGCACAGTAGATCTTTTACCTCTCTAAGGCTATGATTACACAGCAGCGTTATTTCAGAATAACTAACGTTATTCCAAAATAACCGATATTATTCTGAAATAACATAGTTCGTGTCTACATAGCAAGCAGTTATTTCGACATAATGTTGAAACAATGTTGAATTGGAAGACTTCTTACTACACTCCTGTAACCTTCATTTTATGAAGAGTAAGGGAAGTTGGAGGAAGAATGCTCTAACTCAGACTTCCTGCTATGTTGACAGTGCCAAAAGCTGAAATGAGCTATTTTGACTTAAGCTACATAATTGACTTAAGTTGCGTACCTTATTTCAGCTTTAGCCCTGCTGTGTAGATGTGCCCTAACTTAGGGACAAATAGAACTCCTTGGCTATGTCTAGCCTGCAAGCCTCTTTCGAAAAAGAGTGTCTAGACTACAGCCAGTACTTTTGAAAAAGCAAGCCACTTTTGCGAAAGAGAGCACCCAGGCAGTCTGGATGCTCTCTTTTGAAAAAGCACAGTTTGCATTACATAGCACTGTTTTTCAAAAGAGCACTTTCAAAAAAAGGCGTTATTCCTTGTAAAATGAGGTTTTCCACAGTCAAGAAAACTGATGCGTTCTTTTGATTTACTTTCAAAAGAACACGGCAGCAGTCTGGACTCAGGTAAATATTTTTTGAAAAAAGGACACTTTTTTCAAAAAATCCCTGTAGTCTAAACACACCCCTTGTGTCTCACAGTGGAGAATATCTGTTTTTTGTTCTGGGAGACTACAATATCTATATAGACAAACCCTCAGGCACAAACTGTCAACTCATGTACTCATGTCCTCAAATTTCCAACCAACTCTCTATACAAATGTAGTAAAGAAGTTTTACTGGGCAGAAATACCACTTATTTTAGTTTATGTATATAATAGTATAAGAAAAATAATAATTTAGTAGTTTAAGTATTAAATATATTGATGTATTTTAGGATTATGATTTGTACCCTGCCAGCCTTTCTGTACCATTAATAAAGGGGTATCAGCCAAATGTTTGTGTTTGAAGTTGATTCCATGATAATAGAGTCTTGTGTTTTTTGTTTTAAGTTTTAAAATTAGTATTGTGAAATAAGTAAAAAGTTAAGATGACTGTTTTCTTTAAATTGTAATTTAATGTTCTTGCTTCAATATTCATACCGTGTCTGTGTAACAAAGAAATCAATTATGTTGTGTGTGTGTGTGTGTGTGTGTGTGTGTGTGTGTGTGTTTGTGAATGAGGAATGTGTCTTAGAAGATAAGTATGAAGGCCATCACCAGACCAGATATCCTAGGGAGAAGCCAAAGACAGACATAAAGATGCTAGGAGATTGCTATATAGCTTTATCAAGATGTGAATGAAGGACAGTTTGATAATTCTGGAAGATAAAGTAAGCACCTATCAACTAGGGCAAGATAGCTGTGATATGAAAAGAGCAATTTAAAAAAACAAGCACACGTCAAATGGCCATTGATTACAGCATGATGATGTGAAACTTACTGATCCCAATGAAGGAAAACTGCTATAAAAAGAACAGGACTATGTAGCACTTTAAAGACTAACAAGATGGTTTATTAGGTGATGAGCTTTCGTGGGCCAGACCCACTTCCTCAAATCAAATAGTGGAAGAAAATTGGCACAACCATATATACCAAAGGATACAATAAAAAAATGAATACCTATGTGCTCATCATTTTTGTTGATTGTATCCTTTGGTATTGTGCCAATTTTCTTCCACTATTTGATTTGAGGAAGTGGGTCTGGCCCACAAAAGCTCATCACCTAATAAACCATCAATGGCCATTTGACGTGTGCTTCGTCTTTAAAGTGCTACATAGTTCTGTTTTTTGTTTCAGCTACACCAGACTAACACGGCTACTTTTCTATCACTATGCTGGAAAAAGAGGCTGCTTTGCCATGTTTCTTTCAGTCCCAGCCTGCCAAGACTGGAACATCGATCTAGATTGATAAAGCCCCGCTCCTCGTTCAGCCTACCTGGCCAGTAGGTTGATAAAAATAAAGACTAGTAACTGTAATAGTGTTGTTAAGACTAGTGTTATGTGTGTGTGTGTGTCTATGTGAATGTATGCTAGCTGCTTTACTATTGTATTTTTAATAAGTGCCACGTATTGCCTTTTCCTCTATAAAGATCCCACATGCTTCTTACAAGCATAACACAAGAAGTTTGTTTTAGTTTACTAATAACTAATGGTTATACAAGGAATAGTTGTTTTCCTTTCTTATTTAACCATAATCTAGTGAAGGGGTCGGCAATGTCTGGCCCAAGAGCTACCCAGGGTTTATCTGGGATAGCTGCTGATAGGCAGTGAGGTGATTTGTTTGTCTGAGGGAGCCATGCTGCTCTGAGTGGCCACAATTCCCTGTTCTCAAGGAATGGGAGCTGCAGGAAGCAATGGCAAACTCTATGTCTGTGAATGCTCAGGTGAACAAGCCATTTGGCAGCCTGCCATCAGCCAAAGCTGATGAACTGTGTACAGCCTTCAGGCTGGAGGTTCCCCACTCCTAATGTAGTGACTGCTTTTATGTGTCTATACATATGATGCTGTCATCAAAAACCCAATTCTCCAATTTTGTACATTTGGGAATTTTAGGATTGCAAAAATTGTAGAAGTCTGTCCCAAGCAAACTTTATTTTATATAGTATAAATTGTTTCTTTTCAGGGATTTTCTTTTTGTTTAGTTTTATAAGCACTTTACTTGCTACTATGGTAGCCTCTTGATACAATTCAAAATAAGATGTTGTGTCTCTAGTGGTTTTCAGTAATACAATAGTAATGGGAAAGACCAAAAAGCAGTTTCTCATTATAAATAGATCAAAGAGATTGGGTTTTTTCCCCCTTAGCATAAAGCACTTGATTGTCCAAATACAGGTCTGTTACCCAGTCTGTTATCCATTGGTTCTGGTGATTTGTCTTCTCTGAATAATGCGTACAGCATTTTCATGTAAATTAATATATGATATACCTTCATAAAAAACAACCAAAGTAGAGTGAAATTTTATGTTCCAGAGTGCAGATAGGTTGATAATATCTGCCCCAGTTGCAGAACTCAGGATGATTGCCAAATTCTTTCATCTGTCTTTGTGGCCTGATATTTACTGACACTAGAGACAGGAGGATAGAGAGAGGCAGTTTTGAGAATATGAGGAAAAATTAGCTGGTAAAAAAGCTATTTACTAAGAAGCTTGCCTAATAAGTGACTTTAAAAGCATTTTTTATAAATGCTAGATGTGTGCTTGTAGTACAAAGTGTTTGTTACCAAGCCTTGAAAGCTCAGAGCTGTAAATGAAATTCATAGCATAATAAAATATGAAATGTGTAAAAGTTGGAAAAATAAACAAACATGTTTTTACAGTTAGAGCTGAAATTCTATTTGTCTGTGCTCTAATATGAAATAGAAGAACAATAAAAGCTGAGATTGTAGCCCATTAGGGAATTTCATGCCAAAGATGGAGATCTAAACTAAAGAATTTAGAGTTAGAAATCCATTAAAATAAATTAATATTGTACAACAGTTGTATCTTCCTGAGGTAAAATAATTACACTGGTATAAGTCTATGAGTCTCACTTATTTCTTTTGGATTTAAACAGACAGATCTCAGCAAGTGTAACTGGCTCTAAATTAAGGTGGGCAATAAAATGACAGTGATTCACCAGGGTTAGCTCCTGGTGAGACACCACCACTACATTTACCTGTGCTTCCATAGTTATGGGCAATTGAAGCTCCTGTTAGATGTGGCTTGCTGTTCCCAGCCAATGGGAGCTGTAGGAAATGGTGCAGACTGGTTCTCTGAAAGCTGATTAGCATGCATGTAAATACTGAAGGAGTATTAGATCCAGAGATATAAGCAGAATCACATGCCACTACCCTTTTCGTTTAATTTGTAACTTGAGTGTCAAATATTTCTTTAAGGGTTATTTACTCTTTTACTATTTTAAATACTGGTTATCTATAATGCTTTTACCTGAAGAGTAAATGTGCTTGCTTAGAAAGGCCTGTAGGTACCGTATATAGTCGCCGAGGAGCAAGAAAAGAGCAAATGCTCTCCTGTGTAGGCAGTCTGGCCTGCTGGGGAAACACACACATCGTAGGCAGGGAATTGTGTAGCCTGAAACAACCCCAGTTAGAAAGGAGAGAGATGCAAGTCTACACCCAAGAGAGGTGACAGTTGGGAAGGTTGGAAGCCTATGAAGGGGTTCCTTTACTGAATCACAAGAGGAAGAGAAGTTCAGATGCCTTGAATTGCGACAATACTCACTTAGAACATGGAAGGTTCAGATTCTTACTAGGAATCAGGTAGAGGAGGTACTTGAACTTAAGTCTGTGTTTCACATCCTAGGTGAATGCTATAACCACCAGATTCAAGAGTCAGCCTCCCATTCTAGCCCAATGAAATATTTATTTATTCATACAAAGCAGAATAGCTTTAGCAGGAGAGATTGAGAGAGGCCCACCCTACAATAGAACTCAGTTTCAGTTCAATGAGGAAAGGGAAATCCATTTTAAATATCAAAAACTTGAGTAGGATAAGAGACCCATTTCCCACCCAGCTCAGTAATGAAGTAGATGGATCACTTGTCTAGCTCAGTATGACAGTTTTTTAGGAAGAAGGTAAGCAGTGTCAGTGAGAACCATGATTTACAAAAAATAATGAAAAGCTGTAGTCTCACATCCTTGATGGCTGGCAATGCTGAGAAAAATGTTGCAATTGAATATGCTCTGTCAGCTAATCATAATGTGTGCAATAAATCATGAAAACATAAGATCGGATTCCAAAATACATATCTTGCATCTGTACCCAAGCACATATCCATCACTATTGAAGATGCACTGCTGTTGTTGCCCTGAGTTTATAATTAAATTTAGCCTTTTTTATAATTGAAATTCAGATAGCTAAAACTCATCTTCAGGGAGAAGGACTGCTGGTGTATAGCTCAAATGAGTGCCAACTCTCTCAGAAATCAAAACTGTTATAACACAGACAGAATCACAATCCAAACAGCAATGTCACAGAAATCAGTAATTTCAACAATGGCCACTTGCTAGAGTCTTAAAATGTCTGTCATAGGGAATATATTTATAAAAAATTATAGTGCCTATTTTTAGCTGAAAACCACTGTAAAACACTAAAAAAGCCAGCATAATCATGAAACTTAAAATGTGACCCGGACAGAAGAAGTATTCCAGTCATTATTCTTAGATTCCATTTCTCCAGTGTGTGTTAGAGTTGGATAACTGTAAATATTTTACAATTAGAGAAATTAAGGTTCCATATCGTGCTGAGCTATTATATACCCTGAGCCATCCAATTTTCTCCATACTTACTTTTTATGATGTATAATATTTTTTAATGCAAAAGCCATTCTCATAAGTCTTAAGACCTCAATCCTGCAGACACATATATGATTTTCCAGATATTATTCCAGATATTATTTCCAGATTTACATGATGACAATTAAACATCTGCAAACATCTTCAAAGGATCAAGGCATAAATATGTGTTGCCATTGTGATTTCTGTACCCTTTTGCTGGATTACAAAGATCCAGCCACAATACTAAAAATCTGGCCATGATGTTCATTTGCCCCTTCATTGAGAAACTTTCCAATTATAAGTATTAGAGGGGTAGCAATGTTTGTCTGAATCTTCAAGAACAACGAGAAGTCCTGTGGCACGTTATAGACTGAGGGTATGTCTACACTACCACCCTAGTTCGAACTAGGGTCGTTAATGTAGGCAACCGGAGTTGCAAATGAAACCTGGGATTTGAATTTCCCAGGCTTCATTTGCATATTGCCAAGCGCCACCATTTTTAAATGTCTGCTAGTTCGGACTCCGTGCCCGCGGCTACACGCGACACGAACTAAGTAGTTCGGATTAGGCTTCCTATTCTGAACTACCGTAACTCCTTGTGGAACGAGGTGTACCGGTAGTTCGGAATAAGAAGCCTAATCTGAACTACCTAGTTCGTGCTGCGTGTAGCCGCGGGCACGGAGTCCGAACTAGCAGACATTTAAAAATGGTGGCGCCCGGCAATATGCAAATGAAGCCCAGGAAATTCAAATCCCGGGCTTCATTTACAACTCCGGTTGCCTACACTAACCACCCTAGTTCGAACTAGGGTGGTAGTGTAGACATAGCCTAACAGATTTATTGGAGCATAAGCTTTCGTGGGCAAAGACCCACTTCGTCAGATGCATGTAGCAGAAATTCCAGAGGCAGGTATAAATATACAGGCATAAGTAAAGAGTTCCAATCAAGAGTAAGGCTAGAGATAACAAGGTCAATTCAGTCAGGGAGGATGAGGCCACTTCTAGCAGCTGATGTGGAGGTGTGAACACCAAGAGAGGATAAAATGCTTTTGTAGTTAGCTAGACATTCACAGTCTTTGTTTAATCCTAAACTGAGAGTATCAAATTTGCAGATGAATTGTAGCTCTGCTGTTCTCTTTGAAGTCTGTTCGTGAAGTTTTTTTGTTGCAGAATGGCTACATTTAAATCTGCTACTGTGTGTCTGTAGTCGGCAAGGGTAAGTCTCAGGTCCGTCACTGGGTTCCCAAAGTACAAAGGATGCCACACAGGTATCTGTCAAGCACAAACAGTTTATTTCTTGACAGCTAACAGCTGTGCCCCACAGATGGAAGAACAATATAACAAAGAATCGGCATATCTTACGTCCCTTCCTGCAAGCCTGGGACCCCGGCTAGGCTGCGGACAAAGTGGGAGGTTGTCTCAGTTTCCAAGGTGCTGGTACCCAAAGTCTATCGGTGAAGTCCGATTTGCTAGACTCTGAGGCAGCCTTAAATACAGTTTTCCTGCCCTGTTTGGCAGTTTTGAAATTTCCAGGACTTACTCATTAGAGCTGATGTAGAGTTTAGCTGTTAGTTATTGATCTGGTTCTGATCTGGTTCTTCTTGTCCTTTGGCCCTGTTTACGTGATCAGTACGTTAGGGTAAAGAGAGTTGTTTATGTGTTCTTGTCCTTTAACCTTATCTTATACTTGTTCCTGGAATACTGGCAACAATGCTTATCTTAAGTGGCATATGTTCCCAAAGACTTGCTTCTGGCTCATTGGATATAGGGGAAAGGGAGAGGGGAAAGGAATGCAGGCCTCACCACCCCTAAACTAGCACGTACAAAGTTCTTCCGCAATTGACCACTACAGTGTCCAAGGAGATTGAAGTGTTCTCTACAGGTTTTTGTGTATTGCCATTTCTGATATCTGATTTGCATGGTGACAAGTATCAGAGGGCACTGTGTTTAGCTGTATGGTGTAGAAATCCATCAACCTCATGAAGAAACTTGCACAAGTACAGACTGATATCATCTTCCTCTCCAAATGCAAACGGATGGATATCATACCAAATGGACTGAAAGTGAAAAATCCATTGCAATCAACATACTGCACAGACTATGCTGAGAGATTGTGCCATACACTCTCAAAACAACTGAGGAACCACCTGATCAGCATCCTGTACAGCAAACAGGAAAACACCAAAAAAGAGCTCTCAAATCTGGAGACTCTCATAAAAAACCATGCTTCCACACAAACTTCCACCTGCTTGGATTTTACTAAAACAAGACAGGAGATTTATACTGCACACTTCTCTTCTCTACAGCAGAAAAAGGACTGTAAGTTATCTAAACTCCTACTTGCCACATGGGGTCACGTTAGTGGTACCTTCAACTCACCCAGAAATATCATCAATCTATCCAACTACGCACTCAGCCCAGCAGAAGAGTCTCAGGGTCTCTCTTTTTGCCCCACCAGCCCCACAAACATGATACAGTTCTGCGGTGATCTGGAAACCTACTTCCACTGTCTCCGACTCAAGGAATACTTTCAACACAACACTGAATAGCACACTGATGGACAGATATCCTCCCACCAACAATGCAAGAAGAAGAATTCTGCATGGACTCCTTCTGAGGGTTGAAATGACAGACTGGACCTATACATAGAATGCTTCCGCCGATGTGCACAGGCAGAGATTATGGAAAAACAGCATTGCTTGCCCCATAACCTCAGCTGTGCAGAACGTAACGCCATCCATAGCCTCAGAAACAACTCAGACATCATACTCAAAGAGGCTGACAAAGGAGGTGCTGTTGTCATCATGAATAGGTCAGATTACCAAAAGGAGGTTGCCAGACAACTCTCCAATACTATATTCTATAGACCACTTTCCTCAGATCCCACTGTAGAATACACTAAGAAACTGCACCGCCTGCTCAAGATACTCCCTATACAAGCACAGGAACAAATCTACACAGACACACTCCTAGAGCCCTGACAAGTGTTAATCTATCTACTACCCAACATCCATAAACCTGGAAATCCTAGAAGCCTTATCATCTTGGGCATTGGCACTCTCACTGCAGAATTTTCTGGATATGTTGACTTTCTTCTCAGACCCTACGCTACCAGCACTTCCAGCTATCTCCGAGACACCACTGACTTCCTGAGAAAACTACAATGCATTGGTGATCTTCCAGAAAACACCAACCTAGCCACCATAGATGTAGAGGCTCTCTACACCAACATCCCACATGTAGATGGAATACAAGATGTTAGGAACAGTAACCCTGATGATGCCATGGCACAGCAGGAAAATAGATTTCTAACCATCAGAGAAGTGAGGTTCTGCATTCCAGTAGAAGTAGTATGGTCAAGAAACATAACTGTTTTTAAGATGGAGCTTGATAAGCTCACAAATGACATTTTATGATGTGGCTCCTTGCTTCACAAAGGACTAACTCAATGACCTAGGAAGTCCCTACCTGGCTCACTGGGAACCACAGCCAACGGGAGCCGCACTGGAAACATTTGTGGATGGCTGAGTTCTGTGACTTTATCCTCACACACAACTATTTCAGATTTGGGGACAATTTATACCTCCAAACTAGTGTCACAACTATGGGCACCTGCATGGCCCCACAATATGCCAACATTTTTATGGCCGACCTAGAACAACCAAAGAAAATAACAGAACACCACTGGCAATCACCTTCAATCCCCAGATAAAACCTCTCCAATGAATCATCAGCTATCTACAACCCATCCTGGACAATGATCCCCCACTCTCACAGACCTTGGGAGGTAGGCCAGTTCTCACCCACAGAAAACCCTCCAACCTGAAGCAAATTCTCACCAGCAACTATACACCACACCACAGTAACTGCCACTCTGGAACCAATACCTGCCATAAACCTTGGTGCCAACTCTGCCCACATATCTACACCAACGACACAATCACAGGACCTAACCACATCAGCCACACCATTACGGGCTCATTCACCTGCACATCAACCATTGTAATATGTGCAATCACGTGCCAGCAATGCCCCTCTGCCATATACATTGGCCAAACTGGACAGTCCCTACGTAAAAGAATAAAAGGACAAAAATCAGATATCAGGAATGGCAATACACAAAAACCTGTAGGAGAACACTTCAATCTCCCAGGACACACAGTAGCAGATTTAAAAGTAGACATCCTGCAACAAAAAACACTTCAAGAACAGGTTTCAAAGAGAAACTGCAGAGCTACAGTTCATCTGCAAATTTGATACTCTCAGTTTAGGATTAAACAAAGACTGTGAGGCTACGTCTACACTGGCCCCTTCTCCTGAATGAGCCTGAAGTAGGAATAAGAGGTCCTCTGGAAAAGGGCTTTATTCCGGAGGATCGCGCCAGTCTAGACGCTTTTTTCCGGCTTTTCCCCAAGCCGGAAAAAAAGCGGCGGACATGTTTATTTAAATCCCGCGGGGGATATTTAAATCCCCCACGGATTTTCCTATTCCAAAGTTTGAAATTAGCATGCCTCTTCTGGAAAAGGGGCCAGTGTAGACGTAGCCTGAATGTCTAGCTAATTACAAAAGCAGTTTCTCCTCTCTTGGGGTTTGTCTAGACTACATGCCTCTGGCGACAGAGGCATGTAGTTTAGGCTACCCGGCATAGGCAAAAAGCAGGGATTTAAATAATGCTCACTTCATTAAAATAAACATGGCTGCCGTGCTGTGCCGACTATAAACTGATCCAGCATAGCACAGTAGTCTAGACGCGAATCAGTCAGCTGGGGAAGCCTTTGCTGACCGATCCCTTATGCCTCGTGAAACGAGGCTTACAGGATCAGGTCAGCAAAGGCTTCCCCAGCCGACTGATCCACGTCTAGACTACCGTGCTGTGCTGGATCAGCTGATTGTCAGGACAGCACAGCAGCCATGTTTATTTTAATGAAATGGGGATTATTTAAATCCCCCCTTCTTTGCCTATGCCGGGTAGCCTGATCTACATGCCTCTGTCGCCTGAGGCATGTAGTCAAGACATACCCTTGGTGTTCACACCTCCACATCAGCTGCTAGAAGTGGGCCTCATCCTCTCTGACTGAATTGACCTCATTATCTCTAGCCTTACTCTTGTTTGTAACTCTTTTCTGATGCCTGTATATTGATACCTGCCTCTGGAATTTCCACTACATGCATCTGACGAAGTGGGTCTTTGCCCACAAAAGCTTATGCTCCAATAAATCTGTTTTTCCAATTATAAGGAGTCTCACTAAATTACTTCTCCTTTTTCATGCTTTATAATTTCTTGCCACATTGATTTTCAAGTTGACAAAAGGAATTAATTGTGGACTTGAATAAAAGTACATTTAATAAGAGAGGGAAAAAATAAAAACACCATTTATGCTTCAACAATTTGCAAAAAACCATTTCAGATTTTAAATGCTCTTCGAGCTACATTACAGTAGTGACTGAATGTAATGTTAAAAATAAAAGGTGTGCAGTGTGCAAATCACATGACACTTTCCTTTGTACTCTTTTATTAGAGGTGGATTATTTAATGTTCTTGCAAATGCATACACTGAGTAAGAGCAAAAACTTTTACACAGTATTCCAGATAGAGTCTTACCAGTGCCCTGTACATCTTTTGTAAAAGATATATTACATAATATTATAAATGGAGCAGGTAGTGACTCCTATATTTAGGTAGACTAAAGGAAGGGAAATAGTGAACAACACTCTCAATAAAATATGTTCAGATATATCTGAAATGCAGAAGTTTTTGCTCTTACTCAATGTATGCATTTGCAAGTACATGAAATAATAATAACTCAAACTGGAACAGGGAAACTGGAACTGTCTTACAAGAAGTGAGTGAAGAACTAGCCTATTTAGCTTACCAAAATGAAAGCTGAGAAGGAATATGATTGCTAAATACACCAGGTTGTTACGTGCCAGGGAAAGACCTATTTAAGCTGAAGAAAAATGATAGCACAAGAACTTGCCACATTTATAAACTAGCCACAAATAAATGTAAGCAGGAAAGTAGATTTCTAACCATCAGAGAAGTGAGGTTCTGCATTCCAGTAGAAGTAGTATCGTCAAGAAACATAACTGTTTTTAAGATGGAGCTTGATAAGCTCACAAATGACATTTTATGATGTGGCTCCTTGCTTCACAGAGAACTAACTCAATGACCCAGGAAGTCCCTACCTGGCTCACTGGGAACCACAGCCAATAGGAGCCGCACTGGAAACATTTGTGGATGGTGACAGCATGTAGAGTCCCTTGTCTGCCCCTTTACTCTAGGAGACAAAGGGACATGTTGCCACTTCCCAGGCACTGCCTGAAATAAGTTCCACCCAGAGTCTTTACCACTCACCTCTCTTATATCCCAATCCCCATTCCAGACCTGAGCCCCCTTTCTCATCCAAAACTGGAGGCCACACCACTTCCCATACTCCAATCCTCTACCCCAGTCTGGAACCCCCTACTGCACTCCAAATCCCTTATCCCTGGCCCTAACTGAGGGCACACCTCCAATTGGTGTCCTCTCTACCTCCCACCTCCCAGCTTCTACCTCAGCCTAGTGAAAATGAACAAATGAGTGAGTGTGGGGGAGGGTAAGTGACACAAGGAAGGAGGATGAAGTGAGCCCTGGAGAAGGAGGGGGAGGGGGCGACAAGCGTGTTTCATTTTCTGCAAATAGAAATTTGGCATTTGTATACCAGATTGAGATATTGCTTCCACTTTCAGTAACTCAGGCTAGAAAACAGTGTCTCAGGAATGCTTTAAATTTCACATTAAACCTCCATGCACTGTTTTTGCTGATGGGAAAATGACAAAATGATATACTATTGTGAAATACTATGTGTTCACCTATTTGCAAAATTGGTAAAAGACCAATTTTTGATAGCTTGAAACCTTTGTGGTAGATTTTTGGATGTTTCATCCCAGCTCAGGAAACCATTAGCCTAACATTGATTAGAGAAATTTCTTGAGAAGCAAAGTGGACAGTCTAAATCACATCAAATTTGCCCAATATAGCATTTTTTTAACTAGACAAGACTTTAAAATACATTATAAACAAGTCAGTTTAATACGTACAAAATGAATGGAAAGTTATTACATTTAAATTTGTAATAATAATATGAAAGGTGATACGACTTTCTTGGCTACACATCTGCTATAGACAATTGCAAAAGAGGTTTATTTTATTCAATTTTAAAATATAAAAATAAACTTCCTTTTCCCACTATAATAAACATTTATTTGAAAGGGAAATGCCTACTTGTGCTCAGTTATTTCTCTAATTACTAACTCAAAGCTAGAGCTTTTCAATTATTTTGAATCAGGGCTTTTTGAATTCCACTTTACAATAATGTACAGTCTTTCAGAACTATTTACTTGAGATTAAATAGGCATTGCATAAAATGTTTGTAAAACAGTTTTTCATTCAGAGTGGCTCATTGAAGCCAATCCACTAATAATAGCTGAGATTATTTTAAATACAAATACTATTTAAAGTCAAGGTCAAAGGAACAGTGTTCAAGCCCTTAATAGCAAATTCTAGAGTTTTGTTTTAAAATTCAAAGTATAGACTCAAAAGTATTTTTAGAGTCTTTATGGCGAGAGCTAAAAAGAGCTTATTGTTGGGGCTTCAATACACAGTCAAAAATACATGGAAGTATATAACTTAAAATCTAGTGTTCACCATGAGTTTATATTTCAGTCCTTAACTCCCTTAATACAAATGGCAACATCAGAAACATTTGTTATGTTATCAGCTGCCCTTCAGGAAAGAGAAATTAGAACTACTTTAATTGATTCTGTTGCAATTGTATTGTGTTTATCAGAAATTGTACATAATAGTTTATAGACATAGATTTCAATAAGAGATGGTTGACTACAATTATGTGCTTTCTGGATTAGCATTCTTTGAAATTTTCTTTTGCTTCCAATAATAAAGACTAATTTGTTAGTGTTTTAAACTTGTATTCAAAGCACAAAGCATAGTTCTACAGCATGTAGCCTGAAGTAAACTAGAATAAATAAATTAAAAAAAAACTTGATTAATCACTTCAGTGCTCTAATTTTACATTGATGTAAATCATGTGCAATAATGTAACACTATAGTGAATCCCAGTCAGCTCTGCACAGCATCTGCTACAGAGAACAATAACTATGTATAGGTATAGTTTTTTCTGTCTTAACTTTGCTGATGTCATTGTTCATAGACTGGTGTGATAGCAAGGGTTTGAAATTGCAGGAAATATGGCTTTGCAGTGTCCATTTGAGATGGAAGTGAAAGCTTTATGGTGTTTTGGAGTGTATTTCTCCAATAGGAAATGCAAGAGATTTTGTTTCTTATTTCTGTGCTTTTAAGGTTTTGGGGTAGGTGGGGAGTGTCTTGATGCAATTTTAACAGCCAATGTAGTTTTTATTTTAATATAGTATTTATTAGGAGGCTGCCTCCTGCTCACAGTACTCACCAACCTCCCTCTCTCTGGACACTTTTGCATCCAGAGAGCCTCATGACATCATTCTGTCCTGTGGCAGGAAGGACTTTTTAATACATATATATTGTAGTGGGTTCACTCACTTTTCACACGGCTTCTCACTTTTTTGCCCGGATGACTCCGTCAGGGTGGCTTGTGGGGAAGTCACCCGCCACTCCAACGCCAATGCGCCCCCTTTGGGTGAGGTGTTCTCTTCAGGTCACTGCCTTCTGGCAGTGACCACTCCACTGTTCGTCCACACCCCCTTCCGGGGGGAAGTCACTGTTCTTCAGATACTCCCAGGGTCCTCCCTACTCCTGGGGACCCCTAGCTCTCCCTGGGAGCACTCAGATCCTTCCTGGAATACCCAGTTTCTCGGTCTGCCCAGTTCCCTCCTGTACCTCTGCCTTTGCGCCTTCTGGCCTAGAGCTTCCCTGCCTCCCTGCTGCACTGGGTCTCAGGCCAGGTAGTCTAGGTTCACTGGGCCCAAAGCCTGCAGCCTTGTAGCAGCAGACAGGCAGAGCCCTCTCCTTCTCCCAGGAGCTGCTCTTATAAGCTCCAGCTGGGTCCTCTTAATTGCTCTCAGCTGGGCTTCCCCCTGACTCCAAGTCTTCCAGCCCATTAAAGGGCCAGTGCAGGGCAACACTCTGCCACAATATAGAGATAAATATTCAAAAATGACTTATTGGCATATATTAATATGTACAAGGATGACTGCTACCGGATTTCTACTTCGTGGCAAAATGTTGTAACAAACTGACTTTTGAATATAGGTTGCTATTGGAGGAAAACATTTTGCCCAAATTTTATGGGAAATTGAATTAAATACCATTTTTTCTCTGGGATACTTTTCCAACCACCTTTGCTCAGTACTAGAAAATACAAACCTAAAAATCAAAATGAAGTTAAAGATCAAAACAAGTATTTGAAGCACTGAGAAGCAATCCTCAGTGCTTCTTAAATGTATCATAAAGGTTCATGGTCAATCACACCATTGACAATGTCTGTTCCCCAACCTATTGAAACCCTCATAAATTGGGTTTTGACTGAATTTTCTTGATCAGATCTAATCTACAAGCTTTCTTGTGTTTTTTTTCCTTATCATGGCTAGGTTTTGTGCATTTTAAATGCAATCACTAAAGGCATAGCTAGTAAAATTGACCTGGTTTTACTTACTCTATTAATGCAAAGATTCTGCAAAAGGAAAACTAGTCAGAATTTCTGGTAAGAGCCCTGAAAAATTATCACTAAATTCATGTTTTCCAATTAAAACATTTCAATTTAGTGTATATTATATTTATGAAAACAGTTGATTACCATGGAAAGCAAGAGGTATGACCCATAGAACATATCTCTTGTTACTAAATATACTAATAATGCTTTAACATTTTCATCTGATTGAAATGTCAGCAGTATGGTAGGCATGACAGAGGATCAATAGTGATAAGATTAAGCTGTCTCTTGTTCTGGATTAGAAGTTAATAAATGCAGAGTGTGAAAACCTTACAAATACCTATCTACTAGTGAGTAACTGTTAGGCCTGTAATTAAAGGTGTGTATGTCCTACAATACCCATAACCTGTTTCTATACATGATTCCTATAAAGAACCACCTGCATTTTTAGAGAGTGAGATCTGCTGATTACTGACATAGTGTGCAGTACTAATACCTAATTAGTTTCTAAAAGGCCTCACTCATTTTTATATGCAGCTGAAATGATACTCAACATCTTTATTCATGTTAAATGTATATTGCTGCCCCTGCCAAATTACTGTCTAGTTTCTCTGTAGAATACAGCCTTTTAAAATGTTGATAGTCACTGCTTAAATGCTGATTTAAAAAAAAACTATACTGCAGCACTAATTCTAAATTACAGGTATGATTCAAAGGCATCTTAGGAAAATGATATTTTTTGTGCTCTGTTTTATCTGACCTGATGGAGAACCTAGCTATTATTTTGACAGTGATGTAAACTGAGGTTTAATTCTTTATGGATGTGTCTAGACTGGCAAGATTTTGCACAAAAACAATTGCTTTTGTGCAAAAACTTGCCAGCTGTCTACACTGGCCACTTAAATTTGCGCAAGAGCACTGACGTTCTAATGTAAGAATTCAGTGCTTCTTGCGCAAATACTTTGACGCTCCCGTTCAGGGATAAGCCCTCTTGCGCAAGAATACTTATGCAAGAGGGCCAGTGTAGACAGGCACCTTAATTTTTTGTGCAAGAAAGCTCGATGGCTGAAATGGCCATCAGAGTTTTCTTGCTCAAAAGCACATCTAGACTGGGCACGGATGCTTTTGCGCAAAAGCACTTTTTGCGCAAAAGCATCCATACCAATCTAGATGCTGTTTTGCGGAAATACTTTTAACAGAAAAACTTTTCCATTAAAAGTATTTCCGCAAAATCATGCCAGTCTAGACGCAGCCTACATGTTTTGTGCAGAACTAGTCACTCCAGCACTTACACTCTATTCCATAACCCTTCAATAAGTACTGAATATTTATGGAGAAGTGTGTTTTTAGAATAGAAAAGAAGAGAGAAATCCTCTTAACATTTTGGGGGAAGAAATAAAACTCACTGTAAATTACACCTCTTCCCCTTCCCCTACACTCTAGCCACATTATGGTGAAGAATTCTGGAATCTTTACTCACCCCGATTAACACTGTTCTCCATAAGTTGTTTCATTGATTTCATTGTGTATTTTCCACATGAGTAAAGACACTATTCCACATGAATAAAGCTATTGGACTCTGGCCTCATTTTCATTCATCCTTTAAAAAAAATTACAGCTTTAAACTGTAACATAGGCACACAGATAAAATATGTGCATCTCATCATTATTTCCAATTTAGCACCCTTCCTCCACTAACTTTGTCATGGAAATTTACTAACATAGTATAGGGACAGAAAGGAAGAGGAGAAAAAAGTTAGCAATTTAAAGACAAGGTCATAAGACACTTCCATTGCGTTTCAGCATATAATGTAAGTGACAGGCAAGTAATCAATTTAAAACAAAATGTCAACTATTCATAGACAGGTAACAATTATCTAAGCCACCTTCAGCCATATTTGTCAGCTGCAGCATTTTTATTTAGATGAGCTTCCTTCTGACCTAATTGTGTTAATAATACTTTGTACGTTTCAATTTTGCTGGAGCCAACATGCAAGCTTGAAAGCATGATTAAATAAATTAAGAGCACAGAGTCAACAATGTTGTTCTAAGGCTACAAGTTGTACCAACCACAACAACAACAAAAATAAATCTAAATATTATATTACCCTTTCTTCACTGTATCGGAGCTGTGTAGGGCTGCCTCCTTAACTGGTATAAGTCAGTATAGTTCCAAACATCACAATGTAGGTATGTCCATTTACCACTGCTGAAGATTTGCTGAATAATGTCTTCCTGCTCTCTCATGGAGAGGGCTAGATTCACAAAGTAACTGAGGTGTGGTAATGCTTATCATTGTAATGCTTAACTTTTAGCTACCTAGAAAAACACTCTGGTTCACAAAACCTGAGTTAAGCGTTCCAGCTTCCTGTACAATGAATGGAAGGACACAGGTGCCTGAGAATGGAGTTCACTAAAGCCAGCATGGTAGGGGGCTCTCTGACCCAGTTAGCCAATAAGAAATGCCAAGGCAAGTGGTGTATCCTCTGTTCTGCCATCCTGGGGTGTTTGCAGCCTGTCTCTGATTCACATTTTTAGCTTTAAGCCTTTGCCTAATGTTGGGCATCTACAGAGCTTCTTGCAAGAAGCTGGCAGTGGAGACCTTCCCTCCTACCTTTTAACACAGGAGTTAGGATACTCACCTGGGATGTGGGAGACCTTTCCCCAGAAGTTCATGTCTGATCTCTGCCGGAAAGGGGAAAACAGAAATTTCAGCTGTTAGCAGGAATTATTTAAGCGAGTGACTTAACCCCTGGGTTATAAGATATCCAGAAGTGGGCTGCCTTTAATCATTATTGTTGAAGTTGTTCCATTTTGGATTAAATAATTAGAGCTTTTGACTTTTTCAAAGCACTTAATAAAATCAAGAAAATAAATTACAAATTCAAATAATTGCCCATCCCAACAAATACAAAGTGCATTTCCAACAGTCCCATAATCCAAATAATTTATAACAGTAAACTATCTAAAATATAGACTTACTAAATGAATAAATATGACCAGCAACTCTATTAGCAAAGAAATAATATTGACTAGTATTTTTTGATGGATATCTTTGTTTGAACCAAAATTCAGTTTGCAAGACAAACCTGACTTATTTGTTGACCTATACTTAACAGTAAAAATAAATACACAAGGATTAAAAACAAGGGAGAATAACTTAGAGAAACCACCAATGGAAGGTGCCTTCCTTGGAGCAAAGCAATTGAAGTTCTGAGCATGTTGGGTTCTGTTCAAGTCTGTCCATATGCAACGCTGAGTTCCTAGGAAGATCCTCATGGAGTTTTCGATTCTCAGATGCATACACAAGCTCGGCAGCATACAGGTTGAGAAACTTGTTGAGTAGGTTTAGCCAGATTTCTCTTTGGTTAGGCTAGATTCAACACACACACCCATGTGTGTTCACACACACACACACACACACACACACGGTTTTACTTTGCATTTAGTTTGGAAGATGCAGATTCAACTCCTCACTGTAGGGTATGGATTTGAAGCTAGTTTTCTGCCATCCTAGGAGAACACTCCAACCATGAGCCTCTACAATATTTTAGGGGGTATCATTCTCAAAATTTCCTGTTGAAGCTGTCCTCCCTGCACCAGGTCAATGTCCTAATCCAGAATCGACAACCTTTGCCTCTTGGCCTGTCAAGGTAATTTGCTGTAGGGCCATAAGACATTTTCCTGATATTGACCATCTATAGGCACAGAAAGACACGTGTGCATCTCCAGCTCCCAGTGGCCATGATTTGCCATTCCCAGACAATGGGAGCTGCAGGGACATATTGGTTGTCACTTCCACAACTCCCATTGGCTAAGAATGGCAAATTGTGTCCACCGGGAGCTGTGTATGGGGGGGGAGAGTATTGTAGATGTTTAATGTCAGAAAATGGCCCACCAATGGATTACCCAGTACACACAGAGCCAAAGGTTGCTGACACCTGTTATAATCACTAGGCTATGGTGTCATTATCACTCTGTGGCCTAATGATTAATCTAATATATGATATAAAGTAGAACAGCTTCATCAGCTGTATAAGCTCATCCCACATTAACATGATGTCTGAAGACTTTTACCTAATGGGTGAAAGACACAACTTCAAATCCCTACTTCAGAGCTGTGATCCAAACCTCAGTGTACCCCACTCTAAATGAATGCCCTAATCATTAGGCTAAAAAGTTATGAGATGGGTTGGTTCACCTCTGACTGGCTTTGTGTATTGAGCACCTTAAAGCAAAGTTTGTTTGAGCTACAATGAACTTTTAGATTCCCTAGGAAAAAATGAATTCTTTTCAGATTCTGTTAGTCTCAAGCCAAACACTTTTTTAGTTTCTTTTTGGAACTCCCACTACAAGGAAAAATCACATATTCTTTCAGCTCTGCCTCAGCAAAAATTCAAAATATGCTAGGGTTCAGAAAAACACTGCTAACTACTAATGAAAAATCACAATTAAATAAAGTTAGGTATGGGGTAATCTCTAGTATATGTTGCAATCTCTATGAACAAAAAGAAAGAGTTAAGAAATAACACCTTTAATAAAATTTTCATAAATTTTGTTGAATTCCTGTTTTGCCTACTTATTATTTTAATGTAATTTTAATTTTAGTGTAAAGTGATTGCTCTTTTGTCATGCTTTAGAAATGATCAGCGACTTCCTTTTTTTTCAACAAACAGCTAAAAGCAGCAATGTCAGATGCACATATCTTATTAGATTGGTCAATAGCAATTACAGTAACATCAGGGTTACAGACTAACTCTGCTACCCTCTGAAACTTTGAACATGCAAGACACTGCATTCAGCCATATGGAGTGGAAATCTATCAACTACACAAAGAAACGTGCACAGATCCAAAGAGATATCATCTTCCCTTCTGAGCACAAACAGATGAACATGATACCTAAAGGACTAAGGGTGAAAAACCCAGAACAATCTACATATTCCACGGACTATAGCCAGAGATTATGCCACACTTTCACAAAGAAACTCCTGGTCATCTGAAGAAATGGACTGTGGCCACGAAAGCTCGTGATACCATCTATATGTTTTGTTAGTTTTTAAAGTGCTACCAGACTATTTGTTGTTGGTTTTTTCCTACTACAGACTAATTTGGCTACCCCTCTGAAACTTAATAACATCACAGTCATTTCACAGATTCTAAGCCCAAAAGGATCCATTGTGATCATCTTTTCTGACTGTACCCCTGTAATTTTTTAGGTAATAAGTTAGGTAGTTATAATGAATGTATGTTATAGCATTAGGTTTGGATTAAATTTAAACACTATGGCTACGTCTAGACTACATCCCTTTTTCGTAAAAGGGATGTAAATTAGACGTATTGCAATTGCTAATGAAGCAGGGATTTAAATCTCCCCCGCTTCATTAGCATAAAAATGGCTGCCGCTTTTTTTCGGCACGGAACTTTGCCAGAAAGAAACGCCAGTCTAAACGCTGATCTTGCGGAAAATAAAGCCTATTCCAATGGTCAGAGGAGGGGCCGGAGACTGAGAAGCACCAAATAATTATCTACTAAGTGAAAGCACACAGAAGATGCAGACTACTGGGGCAGATTGACGAACCCTGAAGTTAGTGGCAAGCTTCCCTTGATAGGGAACTGATAACAAGTTTTGCCAGAAGACAACATCCAGGAGGAGTCATCAGCATACTGATATCAGATGACTGTGAGAACAACCTCCAGATAAACATGTGTCACAGAAAAACTGATTGTGATGCTGAATGACTGATTAAGGTTTTACAAGGCAAAATGCATAGACTTGCATAGTAGGAAAATCCTATAAAGGATTTGGTGTCTTGTATGGTACTTTAGGTTCTGTCCTGCTATGAACATGGAGCATCAGTCCGATCTGTATGGACTGACAAGAACCTGGCTCCCCCCTTGTACTTGACCTATCTGACCAATAGGTTGGGTTGAGCAATAGACTAGTAACTATTCCAGCAGCAGGACGTGTGTGTGTGTGTGTGTGTGTGTGTGTGTGTGTGTGTGTGAATGCACATGCTACTTTGTTATGCAGGCAGTCCCCGACTTACGCGGATCCGACTTATGTCGGATCCGCACTTACGAATGGGGCTTTCTCGCCCCGGAGCTCGCAGGCAGCAGTCTGCGGCTTTGCTCCCGGTGCCCCTGGTCTGCTGGGGACCGTCTCCAGCAGACCAGGGACACCGGGAGCAAAGCCTCAGCGGCAGCGGGTCCTGCGCCAGAGCAAAGCCTCAGAGGCGTGGCACCCCGCCGCTGCGGCTTTGCTCCCCGTGTCCCTGGTCTGCTGGGGGGGGGGCGCAGCTAGTGTGCCCCCCCCCCAGCAGACCAGGCTTTTGTTGTGGACCCTGGGGCAGAGCAGCTGGGGCGCTGCCGGTTGGTCCCGCAGCGCCGCTCTGGGCGCTACTGGACCAACCCGGCAGCACCCCAGCTCCTCTGCCCCAGGAGTCCTGATTCAGCCGCTGTTGGTCAGTTTCAGCAGCGGCTGAATCAGGACGCCTGGGGCAGAGCAGCTGGGGTGCTGCTGGGTTGGTCCAGTAGTGCCGAGGAGCGGCGCTACTGGAGCAACCCAGCAGCACCCCATCTGCTCTGCCCCAGGCATCCCCAAGTCAGCCGCTGCTGAAACTGACCAGCGCTGACTACAGGAAGCCCGAGGCACAGTTGCTCTGCCACGGGCTTCCTGGAATCAGCCGCTGATCAGTTTCAGCAGCAGCTGACTTGGGGACTTGGGGTTCTTAAGTTGAATCTGTATGTAAGTCAGAACTGGCGGTCAGTTTCAGCAGCGGCTGAATCTGGATGCCAGTTCTGACTTACATACAGATTCAACTTAAGAACAAACCTACAGTCCCTATCTTGTACGTAACCCGGGGACTGCCTGTATTATCAATAAATGCAGCATGTTGCCTTATCCCCCTTGAAAATGATCCTGTGTGTGTCTTTTAAGCATAACATGATCTCCTGTATAACATTTGTCAGAGAACTTCTCCAATTAATTCTAAAACCAGATCTTTTAGAGAAATATCCAATCTTGATTTAAACATTGTCAGTGATGGAGAATCCACCACAACCCTTGGGAAATTGTTCCATTGGTTAATTAGTCTCACTATAAAAATATACACCTCATTTCTAGTCTAAATTTGCCTAGATTCAAATTCCACCCATTGAATTGTTATATCTTTCACAAGTAGATTGAAAAGCACATTATTAAATATTTGTTCCCCATGTAGGTATTTACAGGCTGAAATAAAGTTAACTTTTAACCTTCTCTTTGTTAAGCTAAGTAATTTGAATGGCTGGAATCTATCAGTGTTTCCTAATCTTTTAATAATTCACATGGCTTTTAATTTCTTTCCCATTTCAATGTCTTCCTTGAATTGTGGACACTAGAACTAGACACAGTATTCCAGCATCACTTGTACCAGTGTTAAATACTGAGGTAAAATAACCTTTCTATTCCTACTTAAGATTCCTGTTTATCATCCAAGGATTATGCTAGCCATTTTGGCCACTGTGTTGCACTAGTAGCTCATGTTCCTCCAGTTCAGCACCATAAATCCAATATCTTTTTCAGTCATCACTTCCAAAAATAGGGTCTCCCATCCTGTAAGTATGGCCTACATTCTTTGTTCCTTGATGCATATGTTTATACCAGTATTAAATATTTTAATATTTGCTTTCACTCAGTTTATCAACCATTCCCCTAATGATCTGTGTTAGTGAACTGTCCTGGTTATTATTTTCACTCCCCCAATTTTTGAGATCTGCAACTTGATAAATGACGATGTAATGTTTTCTTCCTATTTACTGTTAAAAGTGTAAAATAGCAAAAACCAAGAAGTGATCCCTCTAAGTCTCCCACAGAAACACACCCTTTATTTGATCAGTCTCTGTTTACAATTACATTTTGAGACCTTTTTAATCCATTGAATGTGCACTGTGTTCAATATATATTGTTCTTATTCTTTAAACATAATACGCAGTTCTGTGTCAAATGCCTTACAGAAATCTAAGTACATTACATCAATAGTACAAATTGTACCTCCCTAATGCAGCACCATCAGGACCTGACTGGTCCTGAACCAGGGAATCTGCTGGATCAGAGAAAGTCAAGGCCAGGCCCTCTACTGTGGCCAGCTGTGGGGTTCTGTTCCCATGGCAGCAGAGAGGCTGACACTGACTGAGTGGAGACTGGGGATGAGGGTTCAGGGAAAGAGAGAGGATGGCAGTGGAACCCTATGGCTGGAAGCCAGGAACTCAGCCCCATGGACACAAACCAAACCCCCCAGCCATGGGGATGCACTTGTAGCCCCATTGCTGGCTGTGGAGCTGTACCCCTAGCCCCTGGGCATGGGGATCTACAGCCACCCTGTCTCTTTCCCCAAGCGTCCCATCCCCATTCCACTCTAGGATGGTGGGGAAGAGTTGCTGAGTGAGGGGCCTGTCTTTCCCCATGAGAGCTCCAACACAATGGCACCCCTGCCAGTCCAGTCCACAGAAGTTGCTGGAGAATGGAAGTCTGGATTATAGAGGTCTAACCTGTACTATCATTCTCAACCAAGCTTGTAATCTCATCCAAAAAAACAAGATATTAAGTTAGTTTGACAGTGTCTATTTTCTATAATCCTGTGTTGGTCTCTATTTCTTATATTATCTCCCTTTAATTCTTTATTGAGTACCATTTCAGCTGCTTCATTACCTTGCCTAGAATCAATATCAGACTGGGAGGCCTGTAATTACATAAATTATCCCATTTACCCCTTTTCAATAGTGGCACAACATTAGCTTTCTTGTAGTCTTTGAAACTTCCCTGTTTTTCTAAGACTTGTTTAAAGTCAACATCAACAATCCAGCAGACTCCTGAGACAGCTGTAGAAAAACACAAGTTTATTTCTCTCATGTTTTAGCTATCCCCACTACAGAAAGCCCTGTGCTCTGATCAAGAAATTAGTAATGGGATACACAGCCTTATATGTGAGTCATCAGCTTAAATCATTCTGGGTACTGAGTACCTAAATACTCTGAGGTTCTGGACCTAAGTGATCATCTTGTAAAAGCTAATACAACAATCAGTACTCATTCCCAGATAATAGCAAAATGGATCTAAGAATTTTAAAAGATTCTAAGGTCTTTGCTGCAATCAAGGAGTGGAAAGGAGTTTCTAGAGGTATCTCGCTAGCTGTGTTTGTTGAAATGATTCCTTTAGTGCCACTGGGATTTTTAATGTATTATTAAGGATATTTTAAGGCACAGAGAAATGGATCTGTGCCCTTTTTAATGATTTAAGTCTAAAAACATAACAGCCTATAAATAATTCAAAGATCACCAGTTCAGTTGCCTTAAACTCAGGTGTTAAATTCCTGCATTGTTGTTATTTGTAATAGTCGTATTTAGGTTGTCTGTGCTGCATCTGGCAGGAATGATTTGCAGTCCAGATAGGCAGACACACGCTGCCTCCACTTCAGCTAGCATGCTAAAAAGTGCATATTGTGGCATGGGCTAGCCACCCCTGGATCTGCACCCATCCTGCAACTTCACATGGCTATTTTTAGTGTGGTAGCTCAAATGGAGCTACTGTGTATCTGTATGTTTACCTAGGCAAAGTTCCATCTGTGGCAGACATACCTGAGGCTACATCTAGATTGCAGGCTTCTTTCAGAAGAAGCTTTTCCAGAAGAGAACTGCAGCAGTTTCTACAGCAGTTTGTGCAGGCTGCTTGATTGAACTCACAACTCTGGGTTTAGTAGGCCAATGTTCAAATCACTGAGCTATCCCTCCCCCAAGCAGCCCAGTATATCAATCACAAGGGCTATATTTCAATGGTGCTGCAGGCCCTGGTTGACCACAGTGAACCTTTTACTGACATTTTCATCAGATGGTCGGGCAAGGCACACAATGCCCACGTCTTTTGAAACTCGAGCCTCTACGGCAAGCTGGAGATGGGCATATTCTTCCCCTGCCGTGACTTTGTGGTTGGGAATGTGCAGATACCACTGTGCATCATGGGGACACTGCTTACCTCCTCATGTCGTGGCTGATGATGCCGTACACCAACCACCTGGACCACAGCAGGGACCAATTTAACTCCCACCTCAGCTGGGCAAGGATTCAGGTGGAATGTGCCTACGGATGCTTCAAGCCACGGTTCAGGTGCCTCCTGACCCACCTCAACGTGGGGGGAGCCCAACATCCCCAAAGTGGTTTCAATATTGTAGAGCGGAAGGGGAAGGCATTCCTTCCAGGGTGGGGGGCAGAGATGTCAACGAGGGGAGGCCCTTTGAGCAGCTGTGGACAGCTGCCATCTGCCAGGCCCATCAGACTGGGGTGAGCATCCAGGAGGCCCTGAGGGATAGTTTCTCTCAAGGACCCCAGTAACTCTCCCAGGGCCTCTTTAGTAGGGGACTCTACCTTGCTTTATTATCCCTGTCTCACCACAACCTCTACTTTTGCTCCTTCCTCCCTTCCCTGAATTCTGAATAAAGACATCTGTTTGGATTTGTACAGAATGAACTTTATATTGATCTTTCATTAAAACAAGCTGGAGAGAGGAAGGGGGAGCTCATAACCTGGAGGGGGACTCAGGGCTGGGAATGGTGTGGGGGGTGGCTGGATGTGCCACCTCAGGTGTGGGGACCTCGTCGAATTTGGGGTTGTGTGGGTCTTGGGACCACAGGGGAGCAGCCTGTGTGTGGCACTCCTCAGTGTGTATGGGGTCATGCCTGCACCCTTGTGGCTAGCCTGCTTCCAGCTGTGGCAGGTGGTGGAAGGGCATCCCTCCCCGGGGGCCAGACATGTGTGAGGTCTCCCAAGAGCCTGGGCGGGCTCTGGGGATGCTTGCTGAGTCTGCATGGCACACAATAATGCTGCATGGGGTTCCACATGCACGGACTGCAGCATGATGTCCAGACCGAGCAGGCCGAGTGCACCCCAACCCCTCTGCCCCGTGTGTGCGACAAACTGAAGATCCCTCCCTGACATCAGACAATGCCTGGGACACATCTAGACCCACGACAACCGGCTCTAGGAACAGCGTCACAGTGGCCGTGTCATCCTCCTCCACCTCCTGCCCCTGCTGTCCAGCCTCCTCTCCTCCTCTGCGTTCTCTGGCAGGGCGACAATGGATGTCTCCAGCCAGGAGTCAATGATGATGGGTGGGGAAAGAACTTTCCCACCCCCCAGAATCTGGTGCAGTTCTGCATAATAGGGGCAAGTGTGAGGTCCTGCCCCAGAGTGTGAGCTGCACTCTCTGGCCTCACATATCCCTGGTGGAGCTCCTTCACCTTACTCTGGACCTGTTCTAAGGTCTGGGGTCTGTGTCCCCACTCCACCAGGGACTCAGCTATCTGGCCATAAATGTCCACATGTGGCATTTGGAGTGGAGATCCTGTGGGGTCTTCTCCTCCCCCCATAGCTCGAGGAGAGACAGGATCTCCACTCTAAACCACGAGAGTGCCCGCTGCTTGGTACCCCTTGCTTGATATCCCTGGTTGTGCTCCTTGTGAGGCCAGGCCTGTAGCAGGGAGATGCAGTCAGGTGTTGCTTCAGGGCTGGCTTCCTGCCACAAGGCTTGTCCAGGGTGCCTGCAGCTTTAAGAGGAGCCAGGAGACAGGAACGATAGAGCTGTGATTACTTTGGATGTAGTGGCCACCAGGGTGCCTGTGTTATTTCCTGTACGCCTCTTTCGAAAAAAAAACCCTTTTCCCTGTCCACACAAGCCTTTATCTGAAGAAGCTCTTTCAGAAAAGGCATTCTTCCTTAGAGAAAGAGGTTTACCACTGTTGGAAAAACCCCTCTGTTCTTTCAATTTTTTTTCCAAAGAATGCGATTGCAGTGTGGACATAACGAGTTTTTTTGGAAAAATGGCCATTTTTCAAAAAAAAATCTCTGGAGTGTAGACATACCCTGAGTAAAAACCTGTCCACTATCCCTTTTTAGACAGATTGCTATTTTTAGGCTACTAGTTTGGAGTGAGCTACTAGAGTATGTCTAGGCTGTGTTGCAAGCCCAGGTTGGTGGAACCAAAACTTGTAGACTCTGGGTTTCTAAGCTGGTGCCTGAGTATCAACTCACAGCACTGAAAACCTGGGTTTCCAGTTGCTGAACACAGACCTCACAGCCATGCTAACACATCCACACTGCGCTGCACAGACTTTCTGACTTGGGTCTGCATCTTGCCCTGGAGTTATACTTCAGAATGAGAGGGCTTTGACCTGTGTCATAAAGGGACTCAAACTCTGACCCATCCACCACACCAGTGTGCTAGCATCCTACTCTGATTGCTTACTGAACTGATTCAGATTGATTTTTGTGTGGACGGACGAGAAGCTTAGACTCATGCCCGAGTCAGAGCCTAAGCTTAGTGTGCATTGTGGACTTATTCTTTAAGTTCCACAGTTCACACACGGGCACGACTGTACTGATACAAAACCACAGTAAGGGAAGTCCCTTGCTCTAAGGGTATGTCTACACTAGCCCCCTAGTTCAAACTACGGAGGCTAATGTAGGCATTAGAAGTTGCAAATGAATCCTGGGATTTAAATATCCCGGGCTTTATTTGCATGTTCCCATCCGGTAGCCATTTTGAAATTCCACTAGCCCGAAGTAACTGCCTGCGGCTACACATGGCAGTCAAACGGCAATTCGAACTAAGCCCTTAGTTCGAATTAACTGTTACTTCTCCTGGAATGAGGTGTAACCGTTAATTCAAACTAAGGACTTAGTTCTAATTGCTGTTTCACTGCCTCATGTAGCCGCGGGCAGTTACTTCGGGCTAGTGGAATTTCAAAATGGAGACCAGATGGGAACATGCAAATAAAGCCCGGGATATTTAAATCCCAGGCTTCATTTGCAACTTCAAATGCCTACATTAGACTCCCTAGTTCGAACTAGGGGGCTACTGTAGACATACCCCAAGAGCTTAAAATCAAAATAAGCAAGTTGTGCAAAGGGTGGCAAGATGGTACAATTATACCAATATTACAGTAGGGGTCAGAATCACAGGAAATTATGTGATGTGCCCAATGTCACACTGAAAGTCTGTGGTACACCAGGTGTGTTCCTAGATTAAAGTCACAGTCTAAGGAAGAAGTTGGCAAAGTATGGCACACGTGCCATAAGTGGCACTCAAGTGGCTATGTCTAGACTGCAAGCCTCTTTCGAAAGAGGCTCTTTCGAAAGATACTTTCGAAAGAGCCTCTTTCGAAAGAGAGCGTCTAGACTGCACGCGGAACTTTCGAAAGAGCAAGCCGCTTTTTCGAAAGAAAGCACCCAGTGAGTCTGGATGCTCTCTTTCGAAGAAGCCCTATTTACATTCAAGAACGCCTTCTTTCGAAAGAAGCACTTTCGAAAGAATAGTGATAGAGATGTAGCCGTGTTAGTCTGGTGTAGCTGAAACAAAATACAGGACTATGTAGCACTTTAAAGACTAACAGGATAGTTTAATCATCTAATAAACCATCTTGTTAGTCTTTAAACTGCTACATAGTCCTGTATTTTGTTTCGAAAGAAGGCATTCTTCCTCGTGAAATGAGGTTTACCGCCGTCGAAAGAAAAGCCGCGTTCTTTCGATTTAATTTCGAAAGAACGCGGCTGCAGTCTAGACGCAGGTGAAGTTTTTTCGGAAAAAGGCTACTTTTCCCGAAAAAAACCCTGAGTCTGGACACAGCCAAGATGATTTTGAGGGAAAGCCTAAGAGCAGGCTAACAGCCTAAGGAAATCCTAACAATGAAGGGCCAACAGCCTGAGCAGATCGCTGGCGTGAGGGAGGGTATGGCAGTGAGGAATCTTCTCTATACCGCCTCCCTCTGCCTGAGAGATGTTCTTCTCCTATTTGTGTGAAAGATCAGACAGCTCTTGTCCTAGGTGCAGCATATATACCTTTTCCAGCTCAGAGTCAACGGCAGTGACCTAGGAAGCAGGTGGTGGGAGAAAGTATGGCATTCGGGCGGTGGTCCCGTGCAATTAGTAGCTCTGCAGGGAGGAAATATGGGCAGCATCCTGATTCCTAGGCAGGGAGCCACAGTCAAAGAGCCCCATGAGAGAATGCATAAGAGCGGACGGTTGGTCAGACCAGGAGACAGAAATCCCATCGCTACTCTCCTGTAAGCTGCCAAACAAGCATGTGTGCCGAGCAGCAGCTGCCGCTGCACTGTCAGGCTGGGCAATTCCTGAGTCCCCTAGAGGCTGGCACTAGATGGAGAGGGAGCAATGTGCAATTAAACTGCTTCTTTCTCCCCAGTTGTAGCACCCAGCTAGCGAAGTTGCAAAATGACTTCAACCGCTAGGCCCGAAACATCAGATTTCTGATCTGAACTCTCCTTAAATCACCTGGTAGAGGGCCGCAGAAGCTAGTGGGTTTGTATGGAAGAAAGCAAGTTCAATTTGGGGCTTCCTGCTGAGTATTGTAAGCACTGCAGCATGATTGTGTTTCCTCTGAGCACAGAGCTGATACAACCAGAAAGAGAGACAAAGAATGGATAGAGACCTCTTTAATGTTTTTAATGAAGTAAATACTCATGGAAACTGTGTAATCATGGGAGATTTCAACTTTCCAGATATAGACTGGAGAACAAGTGCTAGTAATAATAATAGGGCTCAGATTTTCCTAGACGTGAAAGCTGATGAATTCCTTCATCAAGTAGTTGCTGAACCAACAAGTGGGGATGCTATTTTAGATTTGGTTTTGGTGAGTAGCGAGGACCTCATAGATGAAATGGTTGTAGGAGACAACCTTGGCTCGAGTGATCATGAGCTAATTCAGTTTAAATTAAATGGAAAAATAAACAAAAATAAATCCGAGACTAGGGTTTTTTATTTCAAAAGGGCTAACTTTAGTAAATTAAGGAAATTAGTTAGGGAAGTTGATTGGACTAAAGAAATTATGGATCTTAAAGTGGAGGAGGCCTGGAATTATTTTAAGTTAAAGTTGCAGAAGCTGTCAGAAGCCTGTATCCGTAGAAAAGGGAAAAAAATTATAGGCAGGTGTATTAGACCAAGCTGGATGAGCAAGCATCTCAGAGAGGTGATTAAGAAAAAGCAGAAAGCATATAAGGAGTGGAAAATGGGAGGGATCAGTAACGAAAACTACCTTATTGAGGTTAGAGCATGTAGGGATAAAGAGAGAAAGGCTAAAAGTCAGGTAGAGTTGGACCTTGCAAAGGGAATTAAAACCAATAGTAAAAGGTTTTATAGCCATATAAATAGGAAAAAAAAACAAAAAAAAGTAGGACCGCTAATTACTAAGGATGGAGTGGAGGTTAAGGATAATCTAGGAATGGCCCAATATTTGAACAAATACTTTGCTTCAGTCTTTAATTAGGCTAATGAAGAGCTTAGGGATAATGGTAAGTTAACAAATGGGACTAAAGATAAGGAGGTAGATATTACCATATCCGAGGTAAAAGCCAAACTTGAACAGCTTAATGGGAGTAAATCGGGGGGCCCAGATAATCTTCATCCAAGAATATTAAAGGAACTGGCACATGAAATTGCAAGTCCATTAGCAAAATTTTTTAATAAATCTCTAAACCCAGGGGTTGTACCATTTGACTGCAGAATTACTAATATAGTTCCGATTTTTAAGAAAGGGAAAAAAAGCAACCCGGGTAACTATAGGCCTGTTAGTTTGACATCTGTAGTATGTAAGATCCTGGAAAAAATTTTGAAGGAGAAAGTAGTTAGAGACATTGAGGCTAATGGCAATTGGGACAAATTACAAGATGGTTTTACAAAAGGTAGATCGTGCCAAACCAACCCGATCTCCTTTTTTGAGAAAGTAACAGATTTTTTAGATAAAGGAAATGCAGTGGATCTAATCTACCTCAACTTTAATAAGGCATTTGATACAGTACCACATGGAGAATTATTGGTTAAATTGGAAAAGATAGGGATTAATATGAAAGTTGAGAGGTGAATAAGCAACTGGTTAAAGGGGAGACTACAGCGGGTCATACTGAAAGGTGAACTGTCAGGTTGGAGGAAGGTTACTAGCAGAGTTACTCAGGGATCAGTTTTGGGGTCAATTTTATTTAATCTTTTTATTGCTTATCTTGGCACCAAAAGTGGAAGTGTCCTAATAAAATTTGCGGATGACACAAAGTTGGGAGCTATTGCCAATTCAGAAAAGGATCGGGATATCATACAGGAAGATCTGGATGATCTTGTAAATTGGAGTGATAGCAATAGGATGAAATTTAATGGTGAGAAGTGTAAGGTTATGCATTTAGGGATTAATAACAAGAATTTTAGTTATAAGCTGGGGACACATCAGTTGAAGTAACGGAGGAGGAGAAGGACCTTGGAGTCCTGGTTGATTATAGAATGACTATGAGCCGCCATTGTGACATGGCCGTGAAAAAGGCTAATACGATCTTGGGATGTATTAGGCAAGGTATTTCCAGTAGGGATAAGGAGGTGTTAGTGCCATTATACAAGGCATTGGTGAGACCCCATTTGGAATACTGTGTGCAGTTCTGGTCTCCCATGTTTAAGAAGGATGAATTCAAACTGGAACAGGTACAAAGAAGGGCCACTAGGATGATCCGAGGAATGGAAAACCTGTCTTATGAAAGGAGACTCAGGGAGCTTGGCTTGTTTACTTTAACCAAAAGAAGGCTGAGGGGGGACATGATTGCACTTTTTAAATATATTAGAGGGATAAATACCAGGGAGGGAGAAGAATTATTTAAGTTTAATACCAATGTGGACACAAGAACAAATGGATATAAGCTGGCTAGTAGGAAGTTTAGACTTGAGATTAGACGAAGGAGTGAGGTTCTGGAACGGCCTTCCAAGGGAAGTAGTGGGGGAAAAAGATCTATCTGGTTTCAAGATTAAACTAGATGGGTTTATGAAGGGGATGGTTTGATGAAATAACATGATCTTGGTAACTAATTGACCATTCATTATCAGTGGGAAATAGGTCAATGGAGGGATGATAGGAGTTACTATAGAGAATTTTCTGGGTATCTGGCTGATGAGTCTTGCCCACATGCTCAGGGTTTAGCTGATCACCATATTTGGGGTCGGGAAGGAATTTTCCTCCAGGGTAGATTGGCAGAGGCCCTGGAGGTTTTTGCCTTCCTCTGTAGCATGGGGTACAGATCACAGCTAGAGGATTCTCTGCATCTTGGGGTCTTCAAAGTATTTGAAGGCTTCAATATCTGAGATATAGGTGAGAGGATTATTCTAGGAGGGGTGGGTGAGATTTTGTGGCCTGCACTGTGCAGGGGGTCGGACTAGATGATCATAATGGTCCCTTCTGACCTTAAAGTCTATGAGTCTATGAGTCTATTAATGTAATGCTTCCCCACGGTCTCTCTGTTCTTATCTGTGCAGGTGCTAAGTGTTGTCAGATATGTTTATATGTTTTTTCTCTTCAATAAATATTAATGGCATGTGGTAAGATGTTTAGATGGTGAAAGAACAACAGTATTGTGGCTATTTACATTCATAAAATCTGCAGTTACTGTATTGTGGCATCTACAGTATTGTGGCTATTTATATTCACTGTAATCTCCATTTTAATTTATTTATTAATGAAGCTACTAAAATGTAAGTAGGACTATTATTGACTTTAAAAAGTATCAGTGGCATGCAGATCCATAAATAGAAGTGAATAAGTTAAATCTTGGCATGCCACTACTGACCCCGGTCTAGTATAACTTCTGCTTAATTATCCTTTAAGTTAGCTACCATCTTGTAAAGAAGTCCTGCATTTGTCCTCATGGGAAGAAGAGAATTTGAACAGAAAATGAAAGGACAGGGGAAAGGCTAACAATAATCAAACTTAAAAGGAGTTGATACTTACTCACCGCTTTAGATGGTCTCTCCAGCACTACATCTACACAGCACAGCTATTTTGGGATACCTCTGATAAGAGAAAGCCCATTATATCGAAATATAATGGGCTTGCTATTCCAATGTCCCTGTAAACCTAATTGCATGAGTGATAAGGGCCATTTAGGAATAGTGCCTTATTTCAAAATAACTGGGGGTATGTCTACACTACCCTCCTAGTTCGAACTAGCGGGGTAATGTAGGCATACCGCACTTGCAAATGAAGCCCGGGATTTGAATTTCCCGGGCTTCATTTGCATAAGCGGGGAGCCGCCATTTTTAAAACCCCGCTGGTTCGAACCCTGTGCAGCGCAGCTACACGGGGCTTGAACTAGGTAGTTCGGACTAGGCTTCCTATTCTGAACTACCGGTACACCTCGTTCCACGAATAGGAAGCCTAGTCCGAACTACCTAGTTCGAGCCCCATGTAGCCGCGCTGCACGGGGTTCGAACCAGCGGGGTTTTAAAAATGGCGGCTCCCCGCTTATGCAAATGAAACCCGGGAAATTCAAATCCCGGGCTTCATTTGCAAGTGCGGTATGTCTACATTACCCCGCTAGTTCGAACTAGCGGGGTAGTGTAGACATACCCCGGGGCTTTGATATGTATAATATTTTGGGCTATGGCTAAGCACCACCATCTAGCCCGCTGTGATTTTCAATAATCCACGATGCTGCAGCATCTTATACAGGAACTGACTTCTGGGGGTTTTAAATACACCAGTGAGGTGTGATAAAATAACAAGTATGAATATATTTTTAGATGTTTTGCTTCATCATACTAATTTAATTTAAAATACTTAAGTTCTAGTTATTACTGCTATTAATCCTAATTATTATTTTGCAGTAATAAACTTGTGTTAGGCACCTCATAGTAAAAATATGGAGAAATGATCTGTGAACCAATGAATCTATAATCCCAGTCCCAAATCCTGGTTTGAGAAACCTCTGGCACACCTTTCACCAATAGAACCCCACAACACACAAATTAATCTGTAGGTTCAGGAATCTGCTCATGAAGTTCTCAGTGCAGGATCAAGGCCTTATTAGAGGCATGTCTAAAGCTAGATGATGTCTTTCAATTTATATGTGTCTTTTGCCCCAAAAATTTTCACATTTTCACTCTGGTGGAATTGTTTTGGATTTTGATTGAGAAAATGAAGTTAGTTATTGAATTGTTTCTTTTCTGACAGCAATTTTTAGGGTTTTCCAATTTTTAGTTCATGAAAATTATTTTAACCAAAACCAGATTTTGATAAGTGAACATTTGTCAGTTTTTCATCAATAATTTGGAAAGAAAAGGTGGGAAATGTGAACAAGGGTTTTGTTTGTAAAAATATCTTGCAAAAATGTATTCTTTCTGACTAGCTATAGACATGATATGGGCTAAAGAAGGGTAAAAAACTGTAGGAATGTGAAGAATAAGGATGGACAAGAGATATAGCAAACTGTCTATCTAATTAATCTTCATAAGCTATTGGACTTCTATGCATAAATTCTATAAATATCTCCATTTAAGTATTTTGAGGAACTTGAATTGTGACAGTTTAACTTAACTTGAAAACATAATACAAAAACAGTAAGATAATGGTGCTCTTTCAAAGTTATAAAAAGCATGGTGGTATGAATCAATGAGAATGGAATATACAGTATCTGAGGGTGGTCTAGAAAGTGGTGCTATTTCAGGATACTTCTGATATCCCAAAATAGCATTTTGTTCTGATCCCTAAAGTTTCATGAAATGACAACATGGAGAATCACATTTCCCTTAATGATTGGCATCAGGTCCTGAGCAGAGTTTTGTAAATGACTTGTCATATCACCTAATGTCAAATCACATACTCAAGCCTCAACACATATCCCTAAATGGATTCATTTTACCAATAAATTGCATGCCAAAACTTTGACCCAATCAACGTTTTGACCAGTGTCTGTCAGTCAGTATCTAACAGTTCAAAAACATTTTCTCTTTGTTTATGATTTATATCCACACGAGCATCTGATATCTAAAGAAAAATATTACTGAGTTTGGAAAAAAAAGAGAATAACAAAATTGGTAAGCATGGCAGATATAACAATACTAATATACTAAATGCCAGTCTTGCTAAGTTTTATTTGATGTGGACTGCAGTAATGATGGCTTTTCTCTCTGAAAATGCATGATCAAATAGAGGAAATGAGAAAGAGTCCCCTAATTCCTCCACTAGCAACAATGGATGTGAAAACTGCAAAACAGAGGACTTGCCAATCATTGGAAAATAAAGAGAGTAAGAAGACATATCAAGCTTATGACATCGATTGTCTCTTTTCTCGATCATCTTCTGCTTTAAAGATGGTCTAAGTATTCCTTTAGGGCTGGTTTTATTGCTTGTATGCATGAAATATTGTTTTAGCATGAGATTTAACAGATTTTTTTTTTACAATTTATTAACTGGAAAATTATAAATATAATTTATATATTTGAAGATGATAAACATATGTCTGGGTATCGTTTTAAAATGTGATAGGTGAAATCTGAAGACTTTCATCAGACATCATTTTGACAAGTTAAAATGATCTAATATCTACCTGAAATTGCACATAAAATATCAATTTTGTGTAGATCTCCATAACACATAAACCATAGGGAAATATTTGTAAATAAGAAGCTAATTCTCTTTTACTAGAAATAGACTGGTTGTCCTATTCCACTACCTGTTTTGCTGAACTCCTAGTGCAATCTTTTTCACTACTGCTGCTAATTTTTTGATTTATGACATAAGGTCTAATGACAAAGTGATATTACCAATGGCCATAAAAATGATACATTAGAAGGTACCCATGCTAAAACAATAATGAAGAAGAGACTGGTGCATGAAGTTTAGTGTTACTATTTAACTTGTGCCCTGGGACCTAAAGGAAAGGCAATTAAAAGAAAGAACATATTTTTAAAGGGAATCTTTCACCATATTGAAAATAAATTGCAAGATTGTGTATTGTAAGAACCCAAGCCTAATTTTAATCATGTCTCACACTAGAATCTTACCCTTGAAGATAAAAACATCACCTCTAGACTGTATAATAATAATGAGTAACAGCCCATAAATAGTTACACTTTGGGGAAAATGACAGAAAAATAAAGATGTGGGATAAGAATTAGGAAATTAATCCTATTCTGGTTTAGACATATAAACCAAGGAACCTGTTATGCATTAACACAAGATAATAGTGACACAAAAGAGTCTACAGTGGTACCAGTATAAAACAGTAAAAGGAGAGCTTTCAAAGGCCTACAAAGTAACAGGGAGCCATGCTGCTCCCTGGTGATTTCTTTTGGCTACTTCACTTCACTTCACTTCACTTCACTTCACTTCACTTCACTTATATAATCCACAGACCAATGGTTCGTTATTTATCTGTCCCATTATAGATGTAATCAGAAGTTTCCTTACCTCCCTAACACAAACTCAGGAGAAAAGACACCCAGTATTGCTATAGCATTGTTTCAATACATTCTTGCAACAGTTAGCTCACTCCCGTGACATTTATTTGGATGTGGAATTTCCTTAAATCCTCTTCTGGAGTACTTCACATGAAGTCATTTGATAAGGACTGGTATAGAAGTCCTAAAAATTAACAAAATCTAAGCTTGGAATAGAGGAGAGAACCTAAATAACTCAGCTAGTCACCGGAGATGTTCATATATGCAGGAATCTATAAGATATTTTACCTTTTTTATACTTATCATTGTCTGTTTTATTAAGAATATCAATGAAATGTTAATATAAAAATCCATTGTTAGGGCATATCTACAGGCAAAATTTACAATTGATTATTGATTATTTTAGGGATACATTTAAAAATCAATTCTATTTACTTCTAATTATACAAAACCATAAATGAACCAATACACAATTCCTTAATAGCTAAACAACCAAACATTAAACTGTATAGCAAATTATATACAGCCGTATCCTCTCAGGCAATACTCAGATAAAACAGACACATTTTATACATCCCCCAGAGGTGAGCATACTCCTCCAAATTCTACTTTCACACCAGTATAGAATAGGAAAAATGTATGTGTTGCCTCTGCATCAGCATGAATTCCATAGTCATGGAACTTCATATGAGCATTTTGTGCTATTGATCATCCCCTCCCCCAGGAAGCAGACCCAAATCATACCACTGTTTCTGAGATCAGTAACCTTTCCCTGACTAGCATTGGGAACCAGCGAGGGAGTGGTGAGTGAATTCCCTGAAGTAGAGATATAATATATTCCCTACAGCTAATAATGTTAAACACATAGTCTACTGTGTACTTCCTTAGTTGCAGTTGCTGAGCAGTGCTCCAAGGTAGTGCCTAAGAAAATACATTTAAGTAAACTTATCTGGAGGATAACAAATTTGTGAAGAACTGTTGCTAAATCCACAGGAGAGATGAAGTATCTCAATGTCATGCCAAACAAAGCCAGAAGAAGGAGCCTGCCAATGAAGTGAGCAGGAATGCCAACAAGGCAGCATGCAGAGTGTCTTAAAATGCAGAGTTCATTAGAAAGGATTGAGCAAATCCTAATTTACATGGGGACTCTATCCTCTCCGAATAAGTGAAATACTTCCCCAAACCAATCACTCCTCTGTCCTGGAGATTGGGCCTCAGGCTAACTTCCTTGCACATGTCCCTCTCTTATAGGCATTAGGAATGTATCCTCTAGGTATATGGAAAGAAGCACATGATTTCATGTCATCTGAATACTAATAGTACTGTAGCCCATATCACCTACCTTTCTTCCAGCAGTATTACATATGCTGAATAGAAAAAATATTTGCAGTGCTGATGTATCTGTGTTGCTCCGATGATATGAGAGAGACACTGCCTCCAGCATATGTTACCCATGTGCTTAACAATAAGAGATAAATAACATATCCCTATTCATTTTCTCCATACAATTTAGGATTTTATAGCTCTCTATCATAACCTACCTTAGCAGTCTCTTTTCCAAACTGAATAGTACCAGCCTATTTTACTGTCTTCTCTCATGGAAACTGTTAGTTGTTTGCACTGCCGCTGCACATTGAGCAGATGTTGTCAGAAGACTCAAAGATCCACGAAGACTCAAAGATCTTTTTCTTTAGCAGCAACAACTAATTTACATCCCATTATTTTGTATCTATAGTTGGGATTATGTTTTCTAGTGTGCTACACCTAGTTTAGTGAGATTCCTTTGTAACTCTTTGCAGTCACTTTTGAATTTACCTATCTTGAGTAACTTTGTATCATCTACTAACTTTGCCACATCACTGTCCGTTCCCTTTTTTCCAGATCATTTGTGAAAATGCTGACTAGTACTGATCCCAATATGGAGGACCCCTTTTCCATTGTAAAATCTGACTGATCATTTATACCTTTTATTTATTTTGTTTTAATCAATTACTGATCCAAGAAAGGAACTTCTTTCTCATCCTATGGTTGCCTACTTTGCTCCACAATCTTCGGTGGGGCACCTTATGACAGGCTTTCTGAATGTCTAAATATAATATATAAATTGGATCAACCATGCCCACTTGGTTGACAAAGAATTCTAATAGCATAATGAGGCATGATTTCCCCTTACAAAAGCTGTCTTGACTTTTCTCCAACATATTTTCATCTATGTGTTTGATAATTTCTATCTTGTCTCTCTCAAACAGAAAATATGACAGGTTGGAAAGCTGAGAAATACCATGATTGAGAGGAGTTGGATGAAAAATTATCCATCAGATCCTTGTGGACCTCTCTGAAAGGAAGAAGTGAAACAATCCACATGAAACTCCAGTCTCCTTACAACCTTCAATGAAATAAATGAAACTTTGTCACCAGTGGTATCAAAGTCTGCTGACAAATCTGAAAGAATTAGCATGGAGTCAACAGCAGAGACTCATTGCCCCATGTGACCAGTACAATCTAAATGCTGTGCCCAGAATGAAAATCCAAATGACATAGAACATGTAAAATTGAGGGTATCAGATGGTAAATTATCTCATCACCTCTTTGTTTATAACTGTACCATAAAAAGGAAGGAAAGAGAGTTAGAGGAGTGATATTGTCAATATCAAAATAGTTTTGTGAGCAAAAGTTTGGTAGTGGAAAGCTTTCTCCTGTGGAAAGTGGATACCTATACTTTCTTAGGGGGGCATTACTGATGTCAGTCCACTGCAGACCCAGTACCGTCTCTATTTAGTGTTCTTACCCATAAGGAGCATGAGTTCAACTCCCAGATAATATCCTGAAGACACTGTCTCAATCAGTCCAGAGCAAAAGTCACCCCTCTCAACATATAGTAATATAACTATCTCTGTGGAAGCATACACTCCAGCACAAATCTGATGCAACACTTTCATAAAAGAAAGAAATCATCCCATATCAAGAAATGTTTTCCTTTTTTTCTAGAAAATTCTTTTCTGGATTCACCAAACTATACAATTTTAATAGTTCTACTGGATAATGCTTCATGGAGTCTATATATTCATATATATTCCACAAAATAAAGGACTACGCTTAGTAAGATTATGGTTCCTTCCATTCATGAAATGTTGTGTCTAGACTGATAGTCTTAATTAATCTCATGGTTTTGCGAGAGCAAGTTAAAAATGTCATTTGAAAAAAGTAAAATACTGGAGAAATGGTCTGAGGTAAATAGGATGAAGTTTAATAAGGACAAATACAAAGTATTCCACTTAGGAAGGAACAATCCATTTCACATATACAGAATAGGAAGAGACTTTCTAGGAAGGAGCACTGCAGAAAGAGATCTAGAGGTCATAGTGGACCACAAGCTAAATATGAGTCAGCTGTGTGACACTGTCAAAAAAAAAGCAAACATGATTCTGGGATGTATTAACGTGAGTGTTGCAAGCAAGACATGAGAAATCATTCTTTCGCTCTACTCTGCACTGCTTAGGCCTCAATTGGAGTATTGTGTCCAGTTCTGAGTACCACATTTCAAGAAAGATGTGGAGAAACTGGAGATGGTCCAGAGAAGAGCAACAAAAATAATTAAAGGTCTAGAAAACATGAGATATGAGGGAAGCCTGAATGAATATTTAGGTACAGATGATAATGATTCCATTGCCCTCTGATATCTTGCCCCTACAAAATTGGACTTGTTTAGATTGGAAAAGAGAGGAGTGAGAGGGAACATGATAGTGGTTTTCAGATATCCAAAGGGTGTGTCTACACAGCAGAGTTTAACTCAAAATAAGCTATGCAAATTGAACTACATCAATTGCATAGTTTATTACAAAAATGGGAGTTACAGGCAGTCCCCGGGTTACGTACAAGATAGGGACTGTAGGTTTGTTCTTAAGTTGAATCTGTATGTAAGTTGGAACTGGTGTCCAGATTCAGCCGCTGCTGAAACTGACCGCCAGTTCTGACTTACATACAGAATCAACTTAAGAACCCCAGGCGTCCCCAAGTCAGCTGCTGCTGAAACTGATCAGCAGCTGATTCCAGGAAGCCCGGGGCAGAACAACTCTGCCTCGGGCTTCCTGTAGTCAGCGCTGGTCAGTTTCAGCAGAAGCTGACTTGGGGACTCCTGGGGCAGAGCAGCTGGGGTGCTCCAGTAGCGCCGCTCCTCGGTGCTACTGGACCAACCCAGCAGCACCCCATCTGCTCTGCCCCAGGCGTCCTGATTCAGCCGCTGCTGAAACTGACCAGCAGCAGCTGAATCAGGACCTGGGGCAGAGCAGCTGGGGTGCTGCCGGGTTGGTCCAGTAGTGCCCAGAGCGGCGCTGCAGGACCAATCGGCAGTGCCCCAGCTGCTCTGCCCCAGGGTCCAAAACAAAAGCCTGGTCTCCTGGGGGGGGGGGCACACTAGCTGCGCCCCCCCCCCCCCCAGCAGGCCAGGGACACAGGGAGCAGAGCCACAGCGGCAGCAGGGTGCCGCGCCTCTGAGGCTTTGCTCTGGCAAAGTCTCAGAGGCGCGGGACCCCGCCGCGGCTGCAGCTTCAGTCCCGGTGCCTGTGGTCTGCTGGGGACGGTCCCCAGCAGACCACAGGCACCGGGACTGAAGCGGCAGCAGCAGCGGTTCCCTGGCAAAGCCTCAGAAGCGCGGGAAACCGCTGCTGCTGCCGCTTCAGTCCCAGTGCCTGTGGTCTGCTGGGGACCGTCCCCAGCAGACCACAGGCACCGGGACTGAAGCGGCAGCCGCCGTGGGTTCCCGCGCTTCTGAGGCTTTGCTCTGGCAAAGCCTCAGAAGCGCGGGAACCCGCCCGGTGCCCCTGGCACCAGGAGCACCGGAGCAGCTTATGAACGGGGCTTTCTCACCCCGGAGCTCGCAGGTAGCAATCCGCCACCTCGACCTCCAGGGCGAGAAAGCCCCGTTCGTAAGTGCGGATCCGACATAAGTCGGATCCGCGTAAGTCGGGGACTGCCTGTATTTTGAAATAATGTTGCTGTGTAGATTGCACCCTAAAGAGGTGTGTCAGAGAGTAGGGGGAAATTATTCTCCTTGGCCTCTGATGATAGGACAAGAAGCAATGGACTTACATTGCAGCAAGGGAGGTTTAGATTAGATATTAAGAAAAACTTCCTAACTGTCAGGGTGGTTAAACACTAGAATAAATTGCCTAGGAAGGTTGTGGAATCTCCATCACTGGAGATATTTAAGAGCAGGTTAGACAGACATCTATTAGGAATGATCTAGAGGGTGATAGGCCCTACCATGAAGCCAAGGGACTGGACTTGATGATCTCCTGAGGTCTCTTCCAGTTCTATGATTCTATTAAACAAAATGTCAGATGAGAAACTTGTGTTTGACTTTATTTATGTATAGAGCATTTCACACAGTATGGCTGTGTCTACACTGGCCCCTTCTTCGGAATAGCCATGCTAATTTAGAACTTTGGAATAGGGAAATGCGCGGGGGATTTAAATATCCCCCGTGGGATTTAAATAAACATGGGGTTTGGGGAAAAGCTTGGGGAAAAGCCGGAAAAGAGCATCCAGACTGGCGCGATCCTCCGGAATGAAGCCCTATTCCGGAGGATCTCTTATTGCTACCAGTCTTTCTTTCTACATCTTAAGGACAATGCCACTATACCTAGGAATTTGATAAGCAGCATCACACTAGAGGATACAATATTACATTAATGGACACTATGATGCAGATCATGTGTGCCTTAGTTTGCAGAAACAACCGTAGATCCACTGGAATTAATGGGACAAGAGTCCTTGAAAATAAAGAAGGATTTCCCTCGATTGTTCTAAAAGTATTCTGCAAACACATTGTACAAAGTAGTTTTATGTTTGGTAGTTTGGCAAAAAGGTAAAAGAGCAAGCATTTTGAAAATTAAGTCTTGCAGATTTAGGGGTCAGTCCCACTATCATTTATGCATTTATGCATGTGATTAGCTTTACTCGCTAGAGTAGTCCCTTTGAAGTCAGGTCTTCTTGTACCAGTGGAATTATTCATGTGCTTTACATGATCGGGTCCTTATTTTAAGTTTACCTATCTCTTGGTATGTCAATTTATTCTTTGGCTTTGATTGTGAGGCATAGTGCTACCATTCTCATCAAGTAGAGCTGGGGAAATATCTTTTTCTGGTTTGGTGGCCAAACCAAGGGGAGTTTCCTTTACTCCCTCTGACATCTTCCCAAGCCCTCTGGGAGACAGAATTCATCATGACTCCTTCAAAAGAGAGCTGAAGCATTTGACAGTTCTTTATTTCACCCTCCCTTTTGTACTCTCTTTAGTTGCTGCAGAATAAGATCTTAACCAGATATCTCTGGTCTCTCACAAAAATCATTTTTTGCCAAACTTTCCAATTCTGTAGAGTGATGGAGATGTAAACATCTCTCAGCATTATTATCTTGTATTCTTTCCCAGTGTGATAAAATGTTTCCGCTGTGGAAAGGAATATGTAACCTTATCATACCCATCTTAACTGGCATATCCTGTCCACAGCATACAGACCAGATATTTGTTTCCATTTATGACATTTAGAGCCAACTTTTTAACGAAGAGGGTGAAACTATACAAAAATGAGCATACAGCTGTCCTTTCCTCAAAAAGCAAAACAAACAGATGAAACCAATATACAATGAACCTTGTTTTTGTACATGCACATGGATTTTTTTTTCTTTTCTTTGACATAAAATGTATAGAATTACAAAAAAAGTAGGACTGTGGATTAGCAAAATTATCATTTGAGCCCAAGAGTAAATATGTTGGTGCATACTTTGGGTTAACATACATTTTGGGTCTACTCACTCCACCATTCCTTGAGAATTTGGACCCCGAGGCTCACCTGAAGAAACTTACCTACAAAATACTAAATCTGTATACTACATGTGACACTTTCTGTAATGCAAGATTCACAGCCTTTTGGTGAATGTGTAATATGTAGATATATCTGGGGTTGTACAGTGAACTGACCTGTTTTAGGAGAAAGATGGCCAAGTAGGTAAAAGAATTGTTAAACCAACACTTTTGTACCATAACTGGAAGTAGTATAGCTGCTCTAATGGTAAGAATTCGTGTGAGCTCCCCACATCTCATGGTTTGCACTTTAGGTGTTCAAAGTTCATAAAAAATATATTTAAAGGAGAAAAAAGGAAGAAAGCTGAGTCTCAGAATTCAGAGGACAAATGGATCACTTGCACCAATCAGGATTTTTCCCTTGTTCTATATTATGTATTTTCTAGGAAAATAGTACAAACTATTTTTCCTGAAATTATCTAAATGTTTCGACCTATCAGGTTCACTGCATAATTTCTATGTTTACATGGGCATTGGCAGAGGTTGGAGTCAATTGAGAGTGGGATTTTTGCCTAGAGGTAAAATGCAATCGAGTAGTATAAGCTGCCCTATTTACATGATTAGTGAACAAATGAAGTGTGGTAGAAAGAATTGTTGCTACTTTATTCATTTTTTTTTCATTTGTGTTTCCTAAGTTATTCTATATCTGAACATACCAGGGGCACATTTTGACATGGAATTTTACCAAACGACTGAAAGCTCACAAAATGGTAAGGTGTATTTAAAAGAACCTAAGGATTTCAATCATAAATAACAATAGCAATATCCCATGACTGACTGGCTGTTGATGGAGACTCTCCCAACTACAAATAAACCATGAGGATGGTAGCACTGTTAATATGTAGCTCCTATTGAAAAATATGTAAAGAAAGACTGGTGATTGGGACTAAAGATGAACACAATGGACATAAATCATAGTAATCAAAGACACAGAAGGAAGAGTATGGGATTATAGGTGGCAGAACTTGCAGCAGCCACCTACTGTCACAACAAAACAATGTAAATGTTTTCTGGCCCACAGAGATGGTGGTTTTCCTCCCACTGTTCCCCACTCCCTCCACTTGGATACAAAGCAGATGAAAAGCAAAAAAGAAAATGAGAATTAGATTAGTTTAGGGAACATTGGGCAAGATGCAAATCATCATGAAAAAAAACCACTGTCATTTTTCCTAAAGAGAAAATTGCACTGTTGTCCATACATTACCTGTGAAAAATTGAGGATTTCAGACTCCAGGGCTATCAAGCCGACACTTTTTTTGAGTACTAAATCTACTGCATTTAAAAAAAATAGAGAGCTCTGCTTCGACTGAATATCCTTATTAAAGTCTCAGGGACACTCAATGACATGGCTTATCAGTAAAATAAATAGATCCCAAACATGACTACCCAGAAAAGAATGAAAAGGGTATACCTTGGAATTATATGGATCATCATAATTGGAAACTACAACAAAGTAACATAAAAAAGTATGCTGCATAGTAATTAACATTTAAAAATCAAATCAGAGCACCACAAAGACGATGACAAATGTAAAATGTTAGGGATGAAATATATTCATCCCAAAAGGAAGAAGAGGAATGCTAGTAAAAAAAAAGTGAAAACAAAAAAACACGTTTGGGGGTATGGAATTATGAAATTTGTGAAACCAGTATGTACAGAGTCTTAAGATAAAACCATCAATTAACAGTTGGGAGAGTCTGATAGCTACATTTGTTTTAAGCCACTCATCATTCTACATACATTTCTTATTTTGACACAGTTGAAAGTAGAACTCTTTCTAATACATGTGAAGAAGCATCCTGTACAATACTTTTTATAACCACAGATACAATATTTCACAAAGGTTTCCATCATCTGTGGCTCAGTGTTGGTGTAGACTGTTGCACAATTGCTTTATTTTACTCCAGGTATGTCTGCATTTCAGCACTAGGGCTGTGTCCAGACTCCATGCCTCCGTCGACGGAGGCATGTAGATTAGCCAGATCGGAAGAGGGAAATGAAGCCGCGATTAAAATAATCGCGGCTTCATTTAAATTTAAATGGCTGCCCCGATCTGCCGATCAGCTGTTTGTCGGCAGATCGGGAGAGTCTGGACGCGATGCCCCGACAAAGAAGCCTTTCTTCATCGACACAGGTAAGCCTCGTGAAACCAGGTTTACCTGTGTCGATGAAGAAAGGCTTCTTTGTCGGGGCATCGCGTCCAGACTCTCCCGATCTGCCGACAAACAGCTGATCGGCAGATCGGGGCAGCCATTTAAATTTAAATGAAGCCGCGATTATTTTAATCGCGGCTTCATTTCCCTCTTCCGATCTGGCTAATCTACATGCCTCCGTCGACGGAGGCATGGAGTCTGGACACAGCCTGAGTGAAGACATTCTATACCTTTTCTACTGTTCATGACAAGGTGTTATGAAGAAGATTCATTCATGGTTGAGTTGTGTGGTTGAAAAGTGCTATAGATGTGCAATTGCAGATACTAATTATTATAATTTTAGCGAGGTAGCATTTAGGTCTTAATAGACCAACAGTAAAGTACAGATATCCCATGCTAATTTAATCAGCTGATTTGTTTTCACCTTTCTTGCTTAAGAAATCTTATTGATGTGATTTTTCATTACAGTATTGGGCCCTGAACCTGCACATTTGTAACTTGATTCATGTGAGATGGCTGTTGTGTTTGGAGGCACTTCAATAGGATGATAGTGATGTAGACCTGGAAGGGATCTCAAGCAGTCAAGTCCAGCTTCCAATCCAGAAACCTGATGCAATAAACCTAGAACGTCTCAACAGATGTTGTCCAATCTGTTTTTTGAAACCACCAATGGCAGGGATTCCTCAACTTCCCCTGGAAGCCTGTTAGAAATTTCCTTTCCCTCTAATAGCTAACATATATCTCCCTTCTTGCATCAAAAGCCCATTCCTTCTTCTCATACCTTCAGTGGACATAGACCACAGTCAAAATAAATATTGGCAGGTAATTGACAGAAAGTAGATGAATGCAATATATTGCTGATAGGTTCACAAAATATAAGCAGAATATCTTCCTTTGCAGAACACAAATTGCATCTTTAGACATTCCACAAGTGGAAATCACTATTTTAGCTGCATTTTGTTGGGGTGTGTCTAGACTACATGGCTCGGTCGACGGAGCCATGTAGATTAGGCAGGTCGACAAAGGGAAATGAAGCGGCGATTTAAATAATTGCCACTTCATTTAAATCAAAATGGCCGCTGCGCTGTGCCGATCAGCTGTTTGTCAGCACAGCACGGCAGTCTAGATAGGGATCTGCCGACCCCTGAACCCTTTCTCAGCAGATCCTTTATGCCTCGTGAAACCCTTGTCATCAGCAAACAGTGAAAAGGAGCAAGTTTATAAAGTGTCCAGCTTTCTCTTGCTTCTTGCTCATCCATTTTCATTCTGTTTTATAACACATTTAAAAGCAACTCAGTTGTTCTCTTTCCTTCTAGTCCATAAGCACACACTCTTTCAAGTACTGAAGTACAGAATGAAATGTGATAAGGTCCCTGCTGCCTAACACCAAGTGTCTAATTATTCACTGCTTTGTATTTTTGTGCAGCTATTTACCCATTTGGATGGTAAATGTGAAACACAGCTCTTCTGATTATTTAGCATCTTACCTTAAATTTGTGCAGAGGTAAATGGTTACATAAGAGAGGAGATAACAGATCATCAGGCCTTGAGCACTTAAATTATACAATGAATGGGTGAATAGATCTTCATAGGGTGAAAGAACCAACTGCTTTTCAGAAACACTGAATATTTGCATGCAAAATTTCTTGGGTTTAAATCGTGAGTACTTCTGGTGAACATATTGTTATAGATGTGTTGGAGAATGGGGTCAAAAGAAATGTCACCAAGACATTTACGCTATGTCTAGATTGTAGGTTTCTTTTGGAAGAAGTTTTTTTCGGAAGAGATCTTCCAAAAAAACTTCTTCAGAAAGAGAGCGTCTACACTGCAAAAGTGTATAGAAAAAGTGGTGCACTTTTGCAAAATTGAGCATTCAGGATGAATGGATGCTCTGTTACATGCAAGCTGTGATTGCTATGTATGGAATGGCCACCAGGGCACGTGTGCTTTTTTCTCTTTCTTCTTCTTGAGAAAGAACTCCCTCTTCCCCATCCACACATGTCTTTTTGTGAAAGAGCCCTTTTGGAAAAGGGCTTCTTCCTTATAGATTGAGGATTACCATTGCCCAAAAAACCCCTCTGTTCTTTTGATTTTCTTGTGGAAGAACATGATTGCAGTGTGGACATTCCTCAAGTTTTGTCAGAAAAACAAATATATAGATATACCCTTAAAAAGGGATGGGTTGTACAGCTGAGTGAGTGACACAAACAGCAGATGAAGAGTGGAAAGGAGGATACAAGTTTTGATGAGTTGGCCACGTATGTTGTCTAGATAGTGTCTAGATTAGCAGCTGTAAGCATTAGTGCAAGGTAAGTGTTAGTATTGACTTGTGTTAAGCGTTTTTACCATTCCTCAAAGCAAGATTTCATGACAGAGTGCTATGTTACCAGTTCTGGGAGTTCTCAAACTACAGATACAGGTTGTACCTTTCTGGTCCAGTACTCTGGTCTGGAAACGTCCATGGTCCAGTAGGACCTGGATGTTGCTGGATAAGAGAGCCCTAGCTTGAGGCAGTGCAGTCCTGGCATCCTAGGCCAGCCTTAGGGCTATGGAGTGCCAAAGGCCCGCAGCTGGCCATGGAGTTCCACTGAGCCCAAAGCAGCAGAGCTCTGGTGGTCCCGGGACAGCAGAGTCTGGAGCAGAGGAGTCCCAAAGCAGTGGAGCCCCGATGGCCCAGGAGCAGCAGAATTTGGCAGCCTTGAGGCAGCAAGGACCAACAGTCCAGGGCTTGCTGAGTAGCTGGGAGCCCAATGGCACAGGAGCAGGGTAGCCTGGCAATTTGTTGACAGATCCCAGGAGAGCCAAGACTCTGTCAGCAGAGGGGCCAATCTCCCTTGGTCCAACAAACTCCCAAGGACATCCATCCTGTACTAATGTTGTGAATATTGATGCAACTCCCCTGTCCAAAGAACCCCACAATATTACATTTTGAAGGTTGCAGAGTGAAAACCAAATAAAGAAAAGCATAGAAGTACAAACAGCATAAGATTTTTAATCTCCACAGGGAGATATTAAAGTCTTGGAATGTATAGATTTAGGACACCCTATGGATTTTCTCTGTTGCTGGTTATCTTAACGTGGTTTTTGCTGAAGGAAAATGTTGCTAAAATATTACATGCTAGCTAAGTTTTCTAGAAAACAAAAGATGTATTGCTCTTTTCATATAATTTCACAGCTGACTACACTGACCTAAATGTTTGGAGTACTTTTTGGAGAGGGGAGTAGGGACCATGACATAAAAAGTACCACCACCACCAATAAAACTAATGTCCAAAATTATCTTATGTTGGAATAAATCCATTGGCTTCCATTCAGCTCCCCTGACTTATAACAACTAAGAATTTGGCCCAGTATCTCCAGCCAGGTTGGATCTGAAATGTACTAGAGGATAGATCATGGTGGGCAATAAGTAGGCCTAAAGCATTTCACCAGGGAGCTGTCAGACAGTTTGTTTACCTGATTCTTCAGAGGAAGGTAATTAAAAAAAAAACTTTCCAGAATAGTTTGAGAGTGGGAGGAAGTCCCTTCCTGACCTCTGCCAGTGGCACGCTGACACGCCAAAGCCAGGCCACCACGGGTGTTGAGCCCAGTTCCCCACCATCAAAAGCAACTGTAACATACAATTGCACTTACACATGTATCCAGTTCTGGAAAATTATTTTTAAATCATTTTGTGAGAAGCACGAAGACTGATCAACCAGTCCTGCACATGTCTGTAATATTAGTGTGTGTGTACATTACTGAGTACCTTCATTTGTCTTTAATATTCAAAATCACTACTAATATGCAGCTTACAAAATATACCTCACACACACTCATGTCTTTTAGCTTAAAATAATGGTTGCACTGTGTTTCCCCTTTCATGCAGAAGCACTGCTTGAACGATTGTGATTCTTACAAGTTTAAGTATTCTCTGTCTTCCCTGAGAACAATTCAAGGCCATCAGATAATGTGGCAGCCATTCATTTTGCAACAAAGCACATGGCTAAGTATCACAATGATGGAAGATCTAGCACTCTTGACATTTCTTAAAACAACTCACAGCCCATTGCTGATATTTCTCTGAAATGAATGTGCTGCTTTTCTTTACTCATTTTTCACTGACTTTTTCTTTACTTAGAAATCAATTTTACAAAAAGGCTGAACTTCATAAGGAACATAGTGTAACCACTCCTAGTAGGTTGACAGACATGGAGCTCAAGACTGACCCTCAAGGGGGCCCTATCAAAAGAAGGACAACTAAAATGGCTGCCACCAAAGTCCTCTAATCCATTCCCAGCATTCTTTAAATTAGAGGTGAGGCCAGAGAAACTTGAAACTCTTTCTAGAACCAGTAGAAAGGTTTTTGTGAGGAACAATCTGGACAAGCAGGCCACTGGACCAATGAGCAGCCAAAGAGGAGACAGCCTGATATTACACAAAAAAGACAGAGATTTGAGTTTTAGTTTTGTTCTGGGAGGTAGGGGGGTAGGGAATTAGCACATCTCGGGGAATCCCTGCTTAAACTTCCACTCCCACTAAAGGGAGTTTTTGCATTGCTTTGACATTCTAGCTTCTTAAATAAGGCAGTCCTTGCAGTGACCAGCATCTAGTGAGAGAAAGAGAGAGAAACATCCAACCTGGTACCAGGTATCAAGATCTGGCTGAAATCTTAGTATTCTAAACAGGAAAATGAACAAGGCTGGTTTGGTCCAGGATTGGTGCCACCCAATATGGAGCCTTTTATTCAAGCCAGCCAATGTCACAGTACTGCAGCAATATTTCTAAGGAAACCTTGACCTTGATCCTCAGGAGGATGCACCTTATCGAGGAAGTGGGGAGGGAGTGGATAAACTTCTTCTGGAGGGTGGGGGGGAAGGTTAATTGTACATTCAGTGGTTGCTTAGGTCTATGCCACCACTTTGCAAAGTGCTGACAATTTCAGACCATATGCCCACAGAAGACCCCAAAACATCGAAAACTATGTCCTAGGTTGCACTTGGTTATTCCCAAAGGTAAGCTCATCTTTGTAGACTGAATCTCCTAGAAGGTTATTGTCTCCGACTGTCTTCTCCATTAACCTCTGGGATATTATATGTTCTACTGGGATTCCCTGCTGCATACTCTCAAACTGATAGAATCCAAGAGAGCAGATGAAGGAGATCTGATTTGTCTTCTTCTCTAGTGGGATTTGGTACAGAACAGAGAACAATTTGCTACCTGATAGACAATGCTCTTAAACAATAGCTATGAGACATGTGAACTATTCCTGCCATTCAGTGGGTGATTCCACCCCACTACCACCACTTGCACGTTTCAATCTGTAACATGCAGCAGCTGTAACACAAGCACTTTTCTTCAATGTGGGTATCTGGCAGAACTCTGCTGTCTTGCTGGTCCTTATCCTCTGCAGAGCTTTAACCAGCAGGCTGCTACCTTTATATACAATTTCAGCTCATTAGTTATTAATTTATTATAATAATCACATCAATAATCTTTCAGGGATTTGCATATGCTAATTTATGCCATGTGTACCAACACATGATACTCCTGATTAATAAAGCAGCTTCCAGGAATTAATATGTTAATTACTAATTAGCATATTTTAACTAGTCATATGTACTGAGAACTCTTCCCTTGTCCTATAGCCTTCTAAAGGCTCAATGCATTCCATTGGGATTTTTCAGCTGTCCTTAAAAAGAATACTAACTACTTCCTGCCTGGGAGTCTCTTTGGTTTCTATGGACTACAGTGTATTCCTCTGGAATGTTGCTTGGTCATTCCCCACAATAACTGATGCAATCTCTCTTCATAACTGTTGGTTTCCATGAATTCCTGTGGGATAGCCCACGACATTACATAACCCTGTAGCTGCCATCATTTTATTTTCTAATTTAAACTATTCTTCATTTTGTATTTAATTCGAGATTTATTTTTAAAAGTAACCACTATTTGGAGTATGTAGAAGAATACTGACACTACCACCACACTTTTTATGTCCCATTAAGTGGTTTACAATTTTGGCAAATTTTAAACCCTTTCTAAGGGTTTTCTGCAAATTTCCAAATTAGAGTTCGGTAATGCATTTCAGGCAACTGAGGCAAAAATATTTTGTTACTGGGGAGATGGTACTTATATTTGGGTGGCCACCTTGCTAGCTCTTGCCTCTTTGCCAATCAACCCCAAAGTGAGCCAAGCCCTCTCTTTTTCTCTCCACTCCAGACTAGACATTTCCTGCACTTATAATGAAGTAGGTATGATGGGGCCCAAAGACTCTCTTTACCCCCATCTGTATTGGTTGGCAGCTTCTCCACTGCATCACAGGTGGGTTAAACTACTCTTTAACCATACTAATCACATTTTCTAGTGTTTGCTGATTGTGTTTCAATACTACTACTACTACTACTACTACTATTTTTTTTTAATTTGTATATTGCAATAGCATCCAGTAAGTCAAATCAACATCAGTTCCCACTGTGTGAGGTTCTGTAGAAACATCCAACAACAACAGTGCCTGGCCTGAAGATGGTGCAGTCCTACTCCTGGTCAACTCTATGAACTTGTGTTGGTGTAACTGTATCACTTGAGAGAGAGGAATGTACACAACATTGAGCAATGCACTTATGTTGACTTATCCTCTGATATAGACAATGTTATGTCAGGAAGAGGGCTTCTCCTTTTGACACAGATATTGCTTCTTGGAGACATAGAATACCAATCTCAGCAGGAGGAACTCTCCCATTGACATAGGTAGTGTCTTTACTAAGCACTACAGCAGCACCAACACAGCTGTGCTGCTGCAGTTCTGTAATTGTAGACAAGCCCTAAGCAATTTAATCATACTTACTATGCCTGAGGGAAACGCTAGGTATCTTTGAGACCTGAATTGGTACTTAGCATGTAGATTTTTATAAAAGAAACTCACAGTGAAACGTACATTAAGATCTGAAGAACTAATTTTATTCAGATATGCCCTTTCTCTAAAGTGAAAGGTATAAGCTCTTTAATCCACCATTTATAGTTCACCACACTGGCAATGCCAGAGCTTCTAGGTGGCTTAGAGGGCTACTGAGATGGCCTGGCACCTGCAGCAGGGTCAGGGTCCTCTGCACTCGCCGGCAACAGTGAGGGGAAGAGGAGCAATGTGGATCCACTCCCCCAGCTGCCAGCCACCTTGCTTGCTTCTCCAGGTGCCAGGATACCACTAGTCCTCTGCGCCACAATGCTTGGGGAAGGAGACTTGGGGGAAGAGCTGGGATGTGGGAGGAAGAGGAGCAGGAAGATGTGGAGGGGGTGGGGACATGGGTGGAGGAAGCATTGTCCTGACCCTCCCTCCATTGATGCAGTGAGGAGTCATGTGGTGGGGGGGGGGCAGTCACATGGCTGGTGTTCACCCTACATCCTTCCTAACAAATTATTCCTGATTCACCAGTACCATAGAGGGAAATAAGACTTTCTAATAAAGAATTTTAGTAAAATTTAAACATTACCTGCCCTTCACTCTCTGGTTATTTTGTTTTGAAACAAACATATACAATAGAAATTAATGGTAATGCTTGCAACCTAGAGATAAAGTGGAAGACTAAAGTATAGAAAGTTTCCACAAAAATTCTCAGAGGAGTTAGGTGTAATTACCTTCTACAAATAAGTAGGACAACAGGACACCTGTGTCCCAGTTCTTACTAATTTTAAGAGTTGAAAATGACAATGAAGATGCAGACTTAAAAGGAGCACTGCCACATAAATAATGTACAGGCTAATACAGAAAATGGTCTGAAGGACAAGGCAATATGGAATAAAATGTAGGTCTACTTAAAAATCAACTTTCTGAATGGGGCAGATGGGACACTTGAGAAATGAAGAAAATGCATCTGGTTTTGCTATGGCATCTGGTGGAGAGTGCTCAAGATTGGGTGGCTTTTTGACACCAGACTTCTTAATTTCATTTCATTTATTCAATTAACAATTTTGCAACTTTTTTCTATGCATTAATGTTTCAGGAAGCACTTTTATTAATGCTAGTATGTATAGTTATATACAAATTAGTGTATTCACTTGCCAGTTATCATTTTTCAGTGTGAGCAGGGCATTTTGTCCAGAAGTTACTGCCCAGCAACATTAAAAGTATATTAGGGCCGTCAAGCAATTTAAAAGTTAATCACAATTAATCATGTGATTAAAAATAATTGTGATTAATTGTGGGAATAAATGTACTGTAAAACAATAGAATATTATTTAAATTTTGTTGGATGTTTTCTACATTTGCAAATATATTGATTTCACTTACAATATAGAATACAAAGTGTACAGTGCTCACTTTATCTTTATTTTTAATTATAAATATTTGCACTGTAAAAATAAAAGAAATAGTAATTTTTTTTATCTAATAAAAGTAGTGTAATGAGATTTTTTTATCGTGAAAGCTGACCTTATAAATGATTAATTATATACAAAATACCCCTGCATTCAAAAATAGAATAATGTATACTCAGTCCTATTTCTTGTTCGGACCATTGCATAGTCAAAAACATTTATGTACATTTGTAAAAGATAATGCTGCTTACTACTTGTTCACAATGTCATCTGAAAGTGAAAACAAGTGTTCACATGGCATTGTTGTAGATGCCATTGCAAGATAGGTACATGCCAGGTGCACTGAGGATTCATATGTCCCTCATGCTTCAAATGCCATTCCAGATGTTGATGGGTTCTGCTTAATAATAACAACTCAAGGCAGCATGGGATGACACATCTTCCTTTTTATCATCTGAATCGGATGCCACCAGGAGAAGGTTGATTTTCTTCTCTGGTGGTTCAATTTCTGCACTTTCCATATTGGAGTGTTACTTTTTTAAGACTTCTGAAAGCATGCTCTGCAACTCATCCCTCTAAAATTTTTGAAGTCACTTCTGATATTTAAACCTTGGATACTGTGCTGTAGTTCTATTTAAAAATTTCACATTGAGCCTTTCTTTGTGTTTTGTCAAATCTGTAACAAAAGTGTTCTTAAAATGAACATATGCAGAATCATAATCTGATACTACTATAACATGAAATATATGGCAGAATGCAGATAAAATAGAGCTGGAGACCTAGAATTGTCTTTTATGTATATTTTTTTTATATAATGAAGATTGCCTATCTCCTAGTACTGGAAGGGACCTTTAATGGTCAGGGAGTCTAGCTCCCTGCCTTCATAGCAGAACCAAGTACCATCCCTGACAAATTTTTGCCCCAAATGGCTCTGCAAGCATTGAACTCTCAACCCTGGGTTTAGCAGGCCAATGCTCAAACCATTGAGCTATCTCTCACCCACCCAGTCACTAAATAACTAGGCCATAAGAGTTGAGTTAAAAATTTAATGTACACATTATATTAATAAGTGACATCATCATGAAAGCATATCCTCTAGAATGATGGCCAAAGCATAAAGGCACATATAAATGTTTAGTATATCTGTCATATAGATACCTTGCAATGACACCTACAAAAGTCCCATGTGAAAGCTTGTTCTCACTTTCTGGTGATATTGTAAATAAGAAATGGGCAGCAGTATCATCTATAAATGCAAACAACAAAATTACTTATCTTAGCAAATGAATAAACAAGAAATAGGACTGAGTGGACTTGTAAGCTCTAAAGTTTTATGTTGTTTCTTTTTGAGTGCTGTTACATAACAAAAAAAATCTACATTTGCAAGTTGCACTTTCATGATAAATTGCACTACAGCAGTTTTGACAGGAAATATGTTTTCTTTATGTTTTTACAATAATCAATTGGTATTCTGTTGTTTAACAGTGTGATTAAAAGTATGATTAATCACAGTATTTTAAATTGTGATTAATTTTTAATCACATGAGTTAACTGTGATTGACAGCCCTAAAATACATGAAAATTGTTAATGATAGCATATCAAGAGAAAATTGACTGTAAAATCTGTCATACAGCCATATAAACTTTTAATTTCCACTTCCTTGACTGTTTCTTTAACATTTTTGTTCCAGGAAGGAATCTAGTTATTTTAAAATCTCGGGCTAGCAGATTTTAAAATGTTTCTTCCCTCTTAGGTACTGATTATACTCTCCCTAAGAGAATCAGTGCTATATGTTGAAATTCCCTCCTGTACAGAGGGCCACCACAAATCCAAGACATTACTTAAATGCCATTTAATCTTTCTGAGGTAAAATAGTGCATTGGTCTTGTATTTACTATCTTCACATGCTAATGTGCACCTTTAGTGACATCTCTAGGCGTTTCCTCTGTTTATAAAAAATTACTTTGCCTACTCTTGAAGCAGAAAGCATCTGATGTGAGACATGTGATGAGTCACATGTCCTGAATATTACATTCTGAATATTCAAACAAACACTCATTATGAAGCACTTATGATCATGCAAAGGACTAAAGACATCAGTGTACATGTTTTAGATGACAATAGTGATAAAAACATAAAATCTATTATAAATCATGGATTTTTGAATGAAAATCACACCTATGCAAACAGGGACAGATTAAATCTGCTAGGGTCACATAGCTATTATGCTCCAGGGTGGGGACAAAATGAGGATTTCAGAAGATGTGAGGAGGCCCCAGGCTGGGGCAGAATGTAGAGGTGCAGGAGGAGGTAAGGGCTCCCACTTGGAGTGCAAGCTTTTGGGTGCGGCTGGGATTAGGATATGAGAGTGCAGGAGGCAGCTCCAGGCTGGGATCAAATGGTTTGAAGAGCAGGAGAAGGCTCGGGACAGGAGACCATCCATTCTCACGGATCCCAAACCCCACCTGTGTATCAAAAAAAAATTAGTTAACAAACATTCTTTCCTGCTTATAATTTCCTCCCTTTCCGAAGTAAAAGATAAACTTCAATGATTTCTTTTTGTAGAAAGGAAAAAAATGTTCTTGTTTCACTTACCAAGTCAGTATCAACATCTGAAATAGAACACAGTCCTCCTGTACCCCAGGTCTGAACCTAATTTTCTAAAACACAGACAAGTATTTTGTCTTTGAGAAGGAATTTGAGAATCGAATATTTGGATGTCAAAGGGTATGTCTACATTACAGCATTATTTCGAAATATCTTATTTTGAAATAATGCATCTACATACAAAATGCATTTCGAAATAGCATTTTGCTATTTCGAAATAGTGCATCCAAACTGATTGGGTGCTGAACTGCATTTAAGGCCAGACAAAAGCGGTTCCAGCAGGGCATCAGGTCAGTAGTTGCTTTGTGTGGCTGCTGCCTAAGACTATCTGAGACTTCTGCTTAAAGGAACCCCTCTGGATAGCTGGTTCTCAGCTTTCCCTGCTTGCTTGCCTACCTCGCTGAGGGACAGCAAAGAATTTTTGTTTCTGTCTACTTTGGTTGTCCTGACTCGGGATACCACAGCACTCAGCTCCATGGAGCCAGAGTTGGCCCTGGGCACTCTCGTGCTCATTTTGGATGTCGTGCTGCAAGCCTAGCTGCAATTGCTGGAGACTGCCTGGCAGCATCTGCTGCAGCCCAACCCCCAGACCCTCTTCTGGACCCCCTCTGGGGGCCATGGAGGAGCAGCACCCAGATGCCAGTGTGCCCCACTGTATCTGGCATCTGGACACCAGGAGTGACTGGTGAGACCACATTGTCCTGGAGCACTGGGGAGACCAACAATGGACCCAGAACTTCAGGATGAAGAAGGACACCTTCCTCAAGCTCTGTGAGTGGCTTGCCCCTGCTCTGCAGCGACAGGACCTGCACATGAGGCCCGCCATTCCCTTCCACAAGCATGTGGCCATCGCCCTCTGGAAGCTCTCCACCGGATAGCTACCAATCCATGGTGAACCAGTTCGGCGTGGGAAGATCCACCCTTGGAGCTGTGCTCATGCAGGTATGGCAGTCTCTAGCCACTGTACCAGGAGGGTGGGGTGCAAGAAGGGGATGGGCTGCCCTAGGGAAAAGGCGGGGAGGTGGTGCAAGTCCCCTCCTCGGGAGGGTTTGTTCTGTCTCAGCCACACTACGGACTGCCTGCAGTGGCCAGGATTGCAGGGGAGTTGCTCCTGTGGAGTGGGGTGCAGGGCAGTGGCGGAAAAGGAGAACTCTCAGACACCCTGGCACCCCAGTGACTCTCGGTTTTGTGTGTCCCTCTGCGGGTGGTCAAGGCCATCAATAGAGTGCTGCTCTGCAGAGTCATCTGCCTCACTGATTTGGACACGGTGATGGAGGGGTTTGGTGCCCTGGGCTTCCCCATCTGCTGAGGGGCAATCGACAGGATGCACACCCCATCTCTGCCCCAGAACACCAGGCCTCTCTGTACATCAAATGGAAGGGATACTTCTCAGTCATCCTGCAGGCTGTCTCTGACCGCTGGGGCCAGTTTGTGGATATTAATGTGGGCTGGGCCGGCAAAGCGCATGAGGCCAGGACTTTCTTCCCCGACTGCCACATCAGGGTTGGGGATGTGGACATGCCTGTGTGCCTGGTGGGGGATGAGGCCTATCTCCTACAACCCTGGCTGATGAAACCCTACATGGGACACCTCGTTCCTCCATCTAGTGTGGAGATCATGGATGTTGGAGGATTCCCCCAAAACCTAAATGAGGTCCCTGATCTCTGCACTGGAGCAGGAAGACGCTCGCCTTTTCCGGCCCCTGGCAGGCTCCTGGGAGCTTCCAGACTGCTCCTGAGGAGTGGTGTAGAGCTGGCAGGCACTGCCTGGATGACTCATGCTGGCAACTGGGTCAGGGGCAGTGCCTGCGGCTCTGGGGTGACAGGCCTGGAGCTGGCACAGTCCCTGTGGCCAAACAGACTCTACCCCTTTAAGGGCTCCGGAGCTGGTGTGGAGGAGAGGAGTTTTCCTGGTTTGGCCCAGAGTGGCCACCAGGGCACCCTGGGAAGGGCTGGAGGCCTCCTATTTAAAAATAAGTGTCTACACAGAGCTTATTTCGATTTAGCTATTTCGAATTCAGCATTATTCCTCGTAGAATGAGGTTTACCAAATTAGAAATAAGTGCTCCACTATTTCGAATTAATTTCAAAATAGCAGTTTGGCTGTATAGACGCTAGGAACGTTATTTCAAAATAACTGCTGTGTAGACATACCCAAAAGAACTGTACAGAGAACTGAGCACATAGTAGTTTTTCAGGTTCATGTGAATCTTGTAATTCTCCCCTCCCCAAATATTCCTTCTTGATAAATGAGCTATTTCATAAATCAATTTATTTATCTACTTTCATAAAAGGGAGGAGATACTGACTCCTCATTTGACTTCCAGAATAGAAACTTTTGACCTTTATTAGATTATTTTGGTCTATTGAGTTTTCCAAAGTCCAGCCTCTTGTTACAAAATAGGCCAAATTTCTAAATATTTTCTTCCTTACTAAAACTTGTTTAACCTTACTAGTGTTAGGAATCTTGGTGATTTTTAATGTGCTGTGAATTAGGTCTATTCAGAGGAGGGTTATGTAAAGTGCTGTTGAAAAAAATGGCAGCAGCTTGTCTACATTAGGCACCCAAACATTAGTGCCGCCGGTGGAGAGGGATAGGTAATAGGAATATTAGGACTGTTTTTTAAAAAATCCCTAGTGAAAGAGGGGAAGAGATTTGCTGTACTTTCTAAAACATCTCTTCAGCTCATATGTCACTTTAATGTTGACTTGTCTAGGAGAAGCTATTTCAAGTCCTACTGTTTTTAAATCAGCTTTTTATTTTTCTCTCACCCCAGTATACTTTATAGTCTCAGATTAGCAGTGGCTTCTTCATCCTCTTGAGACCTGCTCTTGTTTATGAATCATGTTAAGATCAAGATTTACCTCTGGAAGATTTCTTACTACAGATAGCCTTCTTGTACTCTGCTACAAGCCAAACAAGTATTGTATGATTCTTCTTTGGTAAATATACCCAATGCCCTTGCTGTTCCTGATCTAAAATTCATGTTTGTACTTCTTAATCTCTCACTGTGCCTCTAAATCCAGCAGTTCTTGAAATACCAGAATGAAGACATTCTGCTGCTTTTTCAATTCTATTACTACCATTTCTCTCCCAAAATACAGGTGGCTACAACAAGTATACGGGGGAAAAAAAACAAGTTTTTACTATGTGAATATTCATTTGAGCAAATTGTTTCAGTTAATATGTTATCGAAAATTTAGTCCCAAATTTATTTCTGCCAATTGTCCTTCCAGTTTTCCTTCAAATGTTGTGGTTTAAAAAGCCAAATTTCAATACAACATATTAACATATTAAAATATGTTAATAAAACATAAATATACACCTAAGCTTGCATTAATAGGATATTAGGTCACACTATAAGGTTCTATTTCCAAATAGTATGTAAGAAGTTAATATCTGATTATAACTGGTATAAGCGTGTAAAAACATGAGCAGTATGTGTAATAAGCACAACAGCAGTGTTGGAGATGTTATAAAGGATAGTTCTACAAAATCTATTGAATTATGGGATTTGATAACAACATGTAACAATTGATTAACCATATATATGAACACCTTCTAATCATTTATTAATGCATTTGATTTTTAAATTGAATTTCAAAGTAAAGTATAGCTGAGTATAATATTCATGGGGGGCTCCAATTACTCAGATATTTCTGATTGATGAATATTCTATCTGCCTGTCTAGCTCAGTGTTTACTATAAAGTTCAAAGTCATACAATTAAGATTATTCAATTGTGATGAGTATTTCAAGATCCAGAAATAGAGCTAAAAAACAGAGGAGAAATAATCTTAGATCTACTCTTTACCAGAAAGGACAGAACTTGGCCTTAAAATATGAGAAATAAATGGGAAAATACATATTGAATAGAATCTTTTAGAATATCAATAATATTTTATTTCAAAACTAAATAAAAAGGAATTAAAAATTAGAGGGGAGGATGTGACATTCCAAGTATTTTAAATATGGTTTGTCTGTGCCAATTATGAACATTTTTAAAAAGCAAACTTCTAATGGGCTGAGATAAATCATAAGAACTTTTTGGCCAAATGCTAATTTTTGAGATTGTTATAAATTTTAAATTCAAGCAAAATAATTTATTAATGCCAAGTGTAATGTGAGACTGAAAACAAAACCATGGCAGGCCCAAGTCAGCTGACTTGAGCTTGCAGGAGTCCGACTTCAGGGCTGAAAAGTCACTGATACAATTCGTAATTGTCCTGGAGCTTGAACTCTGCACATTGCATGGATGAGCTAAAACTCTAGAGAGCAAGGCCTGTGAGCCCAAGCCTTCTGAGCCGGGTCATCCATGGCTGCTGGAGTGTTAACCTTTTCTCCTTGTGTGAATGTATCTTCAGACATGTTGGCGGGGAATGGGATTTCTTAGGGAGTCAGCATGATACAGTTCAACTGAAAAAAGCAAAACTTTACAGCTTCAGAAAGGCATGGGATGCAAATCCAGGGGACCCTACAACAAATTTAGAGATGAAGATAGAAGGAGCAAGAACCCTGACCATCCTAAAGAACTGCAGCAATTCAGAAGGGGTCAATACAGGCCCAGAACCAATTTGCCCTCCTTCATGAATATAGCAGACACAGGGACATATCCCTTTGTTTTAGGAAGAGAGGGAGCAGATAAATGAGTGGGAAAAGAAGATCTTAATCTATATTAGGATATGGCATGATGGGAAATGGGAGCTGGAGAAATACACCTCCCTCTCTCCATCATAAGAGGAGCTTCAAGGATGAAAAAGTGAAAAATCATTGAAATACATTTTGACACCCACTTGTACGCTTGTCTCTTATGATTTGCTTACAGGTTTGTCCTTCTGCAATATCTTCCTTTCCTGGTTGTAGTTTAAAGGCATGAATGAAAATTAAATTTGCATGGATAAACTTTAATAATGCTGTTGGTGTCCTAACACTGAAGAGCTTTTTTTTCATAAAACAGATTACATGTTTTATTAGAAAAGACTTCTTATTTTAAACACCACATGTCTCTACTGATTTTGTGGTTAAAGCTGTTTCCTATAAGTATCTCATAAGAATGCAGGAACTGTTATACTGGCATTAATCAGAGTAATTTAATTCAGTATTCTGCCTTGGAGAGCAGGAAATATTAGAGGGTTCAAAAAACATTAGGTAACCATTATGTGGAAATTTGAGCAGGAAGGAGACTTCCTCCTAACCCTATCAGCTGGTGATTGGCATATACTGGGGAAAATAAAGGTTTATATTCCCTTAAGAAATTCAACTGTGAATGTTCTCATTATCTATAAACAAGCTGTAAACACTTTAATTCCTAATAGTTTCTTTTCCTCATTGGAACCTCATGCAATGAGTGCCACTGGTTAATCAGCATTCTGAAAATAAACCTTCTCTTCTCTGTTTGCAAGTGCTACAGTTGGCAAGTAGAATGCATTGCTGAAAGACCAGGCATGCTTCTCCACTACCTTGCAGCTTCACATTGCACAGATCTAACTGACTACATGAGCTGTAAGGCCATGGAGAAAGAAGCCACTAACTTGACAGTGACAAAGGCATAAATTACTAAGGCGAAGACATAAGCATAGAGGAAAAAATATCACAACCTTCGTGGACAAAGCTGAAGAAAATAAAACCACGTCTTCCTATGTTTGATCATCTAAAGGCAACCAGGGATCCTACAAAATCCATACATTGATTATTTTATTAAAACAGAGAAGTATCCCACACATAAGAAAGCAGATACAAACTCCACCTTGTTTCAACATTTTCCCCGGCCAACCAGCAATGTCTCCATCTTGTGTGGAAGTAGATGTAAGAAGTAGTTATGTATGTCATCAGTATCTTGATGCAATACCAGCCCAAACTTCTTGGTTTCTACTACAGTAGTCACCCCTAAACATTATAAAGATGATTAAGGAGCAGTGTCATAATAGGGTCTTATGGTAGAGAATCCTCAGTGGAGAAGAACATTCATCTACCTCCACCCATTGTGTCCTTTCATACTTGGTCTAAACTACATACATCTGCATAGGTAGAATCTTCACTAAGTAGTGCCATTGTGCTACTGCACTGCTGCATGTGTAGCCAAGCTCTCAGATAGTGAAGAATAGTGCCCTTTAGGCACCCTTGTTTTTCAAATGCATTGTATGTTTGGAAGGTAAGGTAGTAAGGCCACAAGATACATAGCAACTAAAATATTCGTTACAGTGTTCAGAAAAGAAAGTGGCATTAGTCATTTATAGAACAGGAACGTGATGTTCAAATGAAGGGATATTTGAGTAACACACAAAGGCAGAAGAAAGAAGGAAATTTGGGGAAATAACCTGATTTTTTTAATTTATACTTTTTCACCCAGGAAGCATTTTGCTCTATCTCCTTGCAAACCTCTCATTGACTTCATCAGAACCAGGATATGACCTTTAGATCCTCTAATAGGTATTCTGAATATTGCCAGGAAGGAAATAGTTTTCCTATTCCACAAAAATATTCAGGGTTTCAACATTTTTTTCCTGACACAAGTCAGGAAGAAGTCAAAATCTCAAAGAAAAGAAAAGAAAAGAAAAGAAAAGAAAAGAAAAGAAAAGAAAAGAAAAGAAAAGAAAAGAAAAGAAAAGAAAAGGAATCAAGTCTGTGTAAACATTTGGTTTTGATAATTCACTGCTTTCTGCCTGCCCTGATTGAGAGCCTTCATTCTACAGATTCCTGGCTACTCTACCTGACAACAAGCTGAACCATTCACTGCTTTCCATCCTGCCCTTTTTATAAAGTTACGGGAGTGCTTCTTGGAATGTAATGATCTGTGAGAAAAGGCTGGAATAACAGGAGAAGTAGCTATGACATGGTAAGTGAGACAACAGAGGAAAATAACAAAGATGAACTAAGAAAAGAAGAACAAAATACATATCTGAAGGTGTGATATTTAACCAAAGAAAAGTCCTCACCCTGTTATAGTGAGGTTAGGGCACTCAGGTCTACACTACAGTCCTTTGTCAGAAAAAGCTACTCAAATTGTGCTCTGCAATTTGCATAGCTTTTTCAAATCACTTTTCCGGAAGAGGTTTTTCTGCCATTTGGCCCCGTCTAGACAGGGCCAAATAGTAGAAAAGCCTCCTCTTTCAGTGGAGACCTTATCCCTCGTGGAACGAGGTATACAGGGCTCCCTGAAAAAGCACATTTGCTCTTCCACAAAAAAAAGCGGAAGGGCAAACACATTCCTTTGGAAGAAGCCTGCAGTGTAGACATAGCCTCTAGAATAGTAATAGTCCTGAACTGAACTGGGCAAAATTTGGTGAAGCTTGGATTCAGATCTATATCTATCCTTTCTAGCTTGGACCCATCTTTGACAGGAGAAGGCAAAGGCCAGCAAAGATGCCCAAAGCTTCCATCTGGAAAGATTCATTCTTTCATATCTATAATGTTTTCTCAGCTAAAGAGTTAACAGAACTGAAAAAAAATCCATGTGAAGCAAGTTTTTTTACATCTTGGATCAATCAATGTCCTCGACTCAAGGCTGTTGTGTTAAATGATTGAAAAATCACAGCATTGTGTGCATGCTGAAATGCACAGGCAGAGCTTAACTATGTGGTAAATGACTCATTCTAAAGACTAAAAATAAGTAGTGAACAATGCATGCATTCAGCCCCTGGCACAACATGTGCCCATTGCTTGTTTCTGTAAGTGATGTTGAAAAGAGCCATTTATTCACTGACATGGCCTTGTCACGAATGAAAAAAAAAATCAGGTAACTGACATCAAGAGCACAGAAATCAAAACACATCATAAGTATGGCATTAAAGATGTGAGTAATGTTTCAGTAAGTTACATCTTACAGTTACATTAGTAAACCTATATGTCTGCAATAAACCTACATCACATCCTCAAGAGCAGATAGTCTTTACACTATGAAACTTTTCCAAGTCAATCATCCACAAAACGAGTTCAACATGAAACTAGTAAAAAAGCTGATAAGATGTCATATAACGGGTCCTATTTTGATCAACTCACCTCCAGATGTTGACCATTAAAACCTGTAAAGATTGTGTTTTAGCAACAGGCACAATATATTTTTGTCAGGAGGAGATTTTCAGAAGTACTTTTTTATGAAATGGAAAAGGATGTGTAGAACACACAGTAGGATAGGACCAACCAGTGTGAGAGGAGCTCTTTTATGAGCAGTTCAGGATGTACACACTCCATGTCACTGTAAAGTTTTACCAAATAAAAATAAATCCGGTATTGTTTCAAGATCGGCGGGAGAACAAGTGAGGATGGAAGGATTAAGGAACCTATGATCTGATTAATTGGTTTATAAAAACCAGACAGTCTGCCAGGAGTAGGCAGTAGCTTAGAGGACACTTTTTAACTTGAACAATGAAGCTTTTTAATTATGAGTGTGATTGTCCCAGAGAGGAGCTACAGTTGGTGTGGGATAGCTTTGCGCTTTTGTTGAAAACAATAGAACATCAATAGAGAATCCTAAAAACACATAGGCAATGTACACTTCATACCTGCCCAGCATTTGTTCATGGAATGTTAGCTATATTTTCCATTCAGGAAAGAATGTCTTGCTTATATACATACTGATATTGTGGGTAATTAGAAGAAGATACAGATTAGTTTCATAATAGACACTGAAGAAGGATATGTCTACACTACAAAGTTAATTCAAACTAACAGACGTTAGTTCGAATTAACTTTGATAGGCGCTACACTAGCGCTCCGCTAGTTCAAACTTAATTCGAACTAGCGGAGCGCTTAATTCGAACTAGGTAAGCCTCATTCTACGAGGACTAACGCCTAGTTCGAATTAGCTAGTTTGAATTAAGGGCTGTGTAGCCACTTAATTCGAACTAGTGGGAGGCTAACCCTTCCCAGCTTGCCCTGGTGGCCACTCTGGCCAACACCAGGGAAACTTGTCTGTCCCCCTCCCGGCCCCGGAGCCCTTAAAGGGCCATGGGCTGGCTACACAGTTTGTGCCAGTTGCAAGCCTGCCAGCACCCAGCTAGCAGACCCTGACCTGGCACACCATGAGCCAGCCACCCGATGCCGCCCAGTCCTCCCCTCTTCCCGGGACCAGCCTGGCGGCTCCCAGGAGCCTGCCCAGGGCCGCAAGAGGCGGGCACCAGCTTGGTCTAGTGCGGAGATCGTGGACCTCATCGAGGTTTGGGGCGAAGCCTCCAATGTCCACGATCTCCGCACTAGCCACAGGAATGTGGCTGTCTATGGCCACATGGCTGACAGCCTGGCCGCCAGAGGCCAGCAGCGGACCCGGAAGCAGGTCCGCTGCAAAATAAAGGACCTGCGGCAGTCCTACTCCTGGGCCTGCCTGCCAGGGGCCAACCTGGAGGCCTGCCCCCACTTTCACGCCCTGGACCGCATCCTGGGGGCTCACACCATCCCTGCCCCCTGGGTGGTCATCGACCCCGGGGCAGAGGGACTGGTCCTGGACACCGAGGAGGAGGAGCCGGAGGACGCCACGAGCCAGGAGCCTGCCAGGAGCCTGCCCAGGACCCAGGACCCCGAGAAACCCCACAGAGCACA